>NW_027195225.1:0-107500 GCF_038502225.1 Cherax quadricarinatus
CTCTGTTCTCCAGGATGAATGTACTTCAGTGGCCAGTGAAGGTAAGGGTACTACTGCCCCTGCTAATGAAGGTAAGCGCATTCTTGTGGTTGGTGACTCTCAGGTAAGATATGTTGATCGTGCTTTTTGTAATAGGAATAAGAAGATGAGAGATAGAGTGTGCTTCCCTGGAGCTGGTGTTGGGGACATTGTCAACAGACTGGATAATATCATGTCAGGTAATGGGAACAAGCCCATTATCTGTCTCAGTGCTGGTGGAAATGATATTGGGAAGGGTAGGAGAGAAGAGCTGCTAGATAAGTACAGGTCAGCTATAGATTTCATTAAGTCTAAGGGAGGGATCCCAATCATATGTAGCATCTTGCCTAGAAGGGGAGTAGGAAATGAATGGTTGTCTAGGGCAATTGGTGTAAATTGCTGGCTAGACAGATACTGCAAGGAACTTGCAATCCCATTCATTGACAACTGGAACAACTTTTATGGCAAACATGATATGTATGCAAGGGATGGGGTTCATCTCTCTGGGGCAGGGGTGGTAGCACTTGCAGACTCGATTGAGAAGGCCATTGGTGAAATGCCTATGATTTTAAACTGATGGAAGATAGAGGTATGGGTGTGTGTGGGAAACAAGCAGGTTGCAACACTAGGGTTGGAAACAGTAAATGTATAAAAGGCATTCAGCATGAAGTTATAAATAAAGACAATAGAACAGGTCAGCAAACAAAGGGGGACAGCAGAGGGCAGCAAGGGACTAGCTCCCTTAAGGTTTACTATACTAATAGCAGGAGTGTTAGAAATAAGATAGATGAGCTAAGATTAATTGCAAGTGCAGGAAACATAGATATTATTGCTATAACAGAGACCTGGCTCAATCTGAAAGATAGAGAGATGCCCTCTGAATGTCACATACAAGGCTATAAATTATTCCACACTGACAGGGTCAACAGGAAAGGTGGTGGAGTAGCGATGTATGTCAGAGACAATTTAAATTGTTGTGTTAGACAAGATATTAAATTAGAAGCGTCAGCCACTGAATCTGTTTGGTTACAGCTTCTCGAGGGCCGAGAAAAACTAATTTTGGGTGTGATTTACAGGGCCCCAAATCTTGATAGGGAGTGCAGTAAACTTCTATGGGACGAAATTCGTAAGGCATCTACATACGAAAATGTTGTGCTAATGGGAGATTTCAACTATAGACAGATTGACTGGAGCAATTTGACAGGAAATTTAGAGTCGGGTGACTTTCTTGATACGATCCAGGATTGTTTTTTAAAACAGTTTGTGACAGAGCCAACTAGGGGAAATAACCTCCTTGACTTGGTTCTTGCCAGTAGGGAAACACTAATTAATAATCTTGAGGTTAATGATGAGCTTGGGGAGAGTGATCACAAATCACTCAGTTTTAACATATCATGGAATTCCCCTAATAATGGCAATCAAGTCTCCGTCCCTGACTTTCGCTTGGCTGATTTCATAGGACTGAAAAATTACTTAGGTGGGCTGAACTGGAATGACCTGACTAGGGGTCAGGTAGGTGGTGATGGTTGCCGATATGATGCTTTCCAGGGCATAGTTCTAGCTGCTCAGTCAAATTATGTTCCAAATAGGGAAATCAGATCAAACAAAAATGATCCTAAATGGATGAACAATAGATTAAAATATCTGATTGGTCAAAAGAGAGGCATATATAGGCAAATCAAAAGAGGAGAGGGGCAATTAAGAAATCGATATATTCAGTTAAAGAGAGAAATAAAAAAGGGAATTAGAAAAGCAAATAGAGATTATGAGGTTAAAGTTGCAAGAGAATCGAAGACTAACCCAAAAGGATTCTTTCAGGTATACAGAAGTAAGATCAGGGACAAGATAGGCCCACTCAAAAGTTCCTCGGGTCAGCTCACTGACAGTGATAAGGAAATGTGTAGAATTTTTAACACATACTTCCTCTCAGTTTTTACACAGGAGGATACCAGCGATATTCCAGTAATGATAAATTATGTAGAACAGGACGATAATAAACTGTGCACTATTAGGGTCACAAGTGACATGGTCCTTAGGCAAATAGATAAATTAAAACCTAACAAATCCCCAGGCCCTGATGAACTGTATGCAAGGGTTCTAAAGGAATGTAAAGAGGAGCTTAGCACACCTTTGGCTAATCTTTTCAACATATCACTACAAACTGGCATGGTGCCAGATAAGTGGAAAATGGCAAATGTGATACCTATTTTCAAAACAGGTGACAGGTCCTTAGCTTCGAACTATAGACCAATAAGCCTAACCTCCATAGTGGGAAAATTTATGGAATCAATAATTGCCGAGGCAGTTCGTAGCCACCTTGAAAAGCATAAATTAATCAACGAATCTCAGCATGGTTTTACAAAGGGGCGTTCCTGCCTTACGAATTTATTAACTTTTTTCACTAAGGTATTTGAGGAGGTAGATCATGGTAATGAATATGATATTGTGTATATGGACTTCAGTAAGGCTTTTGACAGGGTCCCACATCAGAGACTATTGAGGAAAATTAAAGCACATGGAATAGGAGGAGAAATTTTTTCCTGGATAGAGGCATGGTTGACAAATAGGCAGCAGAGAGTTTGCATAAATGGGGAGAAATCAGAGTGGGGAAGCGTCACGAGCGGTGTTCCACAGGGGTCAGTGTTGGGCCCCCTGCTGTTCACAATCTACATAAACGACATAGATGAGGGCATAAAGAGCGACATCGGCAAGTTTGCCGATGACACCAAAATAGGCCGTCGAATTCATTCTGACGAGGACATTCGAGCACTCCAGGAGGATTTGAATAGACTGATGCAGTGGTCGGAGAAGTGGCAGATGCAGTTTAATATAGACAAATGCAAAGTTCTAAATGTTGGACAGGACAATAACCATGCCACATATAAACTAAATAATGTAGATCTTAATATTACGGATTGCGAAAAAGATTTAGGAGTTCTGGTTAGCAGTAATCTGAAACCAAGACAACAGTGCATAAGTGTTCGCAATAAAGCTAATAGAATCCTTGGCTTCATATCAAGAAGCATAAATAATAGGAGTCCTCAGGTTGTTCTTCAACTCTATACATCCTTGGTTAGGCCTCATTTAGATTATGCTGCACAGTTTTGGTCACCATATTACAGAATGGATATAAATTCTCTGGAAAATGTACAAAGGAGGATGACAAAGATGATCCCATGTATCAGAAACCTTCCCTATGAGGATAGACTAAGGGCCCTGAAACTGCACTCTCTAGAAAGACGTAGAATTAGGGGGGATATGATTGAGGTTTATAAGTGGAAGACAGGAATAAATAAAGGGGATGTAAATAGTGTGCTGAAAATATCTAGCCTAGACAGGACTCGCAGCAATGGTTTTAAGTTGGAAAAATTCAGATTCAGGAGGGATATAGGAAAGTACTGGTTTGGTAATAGAGTTGTGGATGAGTGGAACAAACTCCCAAGTACCGTTATAGAGGCCAGAACGTTGTGTAGCTTTAAAAATAGGTTGGATAAATACATGAGTAGATGTGGGTGGGTGTGAGTTGGACCTGATAGCTTGTGCTAACAGGTCGGTTGCCGTGTTCCTCCCTTAAGTCAATGTGACCTGACCTGACTAGGTTGGGTGCATTGGCTTAAGCCGGTAGGGACTTGGACCTGCCTCGCATGGGCCAGTAGGCCTTCTGCAGTGTTCCTTCGTTCTTATGTTCGTTCTTATGTTCTTATGTTTTCTATGAAAGCAGCTTTGATGTTATCCTCTTTTAATACCCTTGTGATTTTAGTCCACAGATTTTCCTCATTTGGGCATACCCAAAAACACTTCTCTGTTTTAATACTGCTTGTAGCTAGTTCTGGGATATCTGCACAAGGAGCGTGACACCAATTTCCACAAAAATGACAATTTATCCATGTGGAAGCCCGTTTGTTTGACTGACCACAGACTACACACAGCTTCATAATGATTTGAATGGTTGATTTACTGCAATTCTACTAGCAACCTCTTGAATATTATATTAATAACCTTAATTAAATGAAGCTCTAGCTATTTGTATTTCTGTTTCTAACTCTTTTTGTATATTGGACAGCTTACCGTCACGTTCCTGATTTTTAATGTTTGTGTTTATAAGGGCGCCTACAAACCCATCCGTTTACAGTCTGCTTTATTGTCCAACGAAACTGTTTGAAACCAGTCCCGGGTTCGGACCAGTCAAGGGTTCGGACCAGTCGATCTGCTCTGATCAGTGGGTCACTTATTTAAAACATACTGGTTGGTGATTTGAGCTAACACATGAAGGATCTACTGGAAATTATCTACCCGAGTAATATGTGATTTGACTGATACAAAAGTATAACTTGCGTGTTGAAGAGCCGGTGATATCTGGCAGCTCCTACAATGACGTACAGTCGACCTCTTTGTTTATCAATCGCTGTATCTGGCTTTTCTATTTTTGTTTTTTCCGTCTCCACCACAATAAATGCTATATTATCACTATAGTTGACTGGTGCAAATTTTGGAGGAAGGACGCTTTTTCTGTAGTAATAATTGCTTCTCGTTGTGTATATTGCGACCGCTGGTAACTACAGGTTATATGAAATTCACAGTAACGTCTCGTATTTCAAGAAAAAGAAACTAATGAAAGTCACTCCACTCCACTAAGTACCATTATAATACTGGTTAGTTGCTACTACAACACTCTATTCTGCTATTCACTGGTATCACTAGATTATATGCGAGTACACTAGCAGGCCAGGAAGATTATTAAAAACAGCTGACCTGTGGTAAGTTTCTGGCGACTTCTGGCACCTGCCTCTATAGGCTTATCACTTCATTTACAAATTCACCTGTTTTCAAATGACACTTTAGCCTTTATCATCAATATACTAGGGAGCCACTGTAGTATACACTATACACTATGTATACTCAATGCTTTCAGGGAGACTTTCTTTCCTCTGACACAAAGTTCAATTATTATTATTTTTTTCACACGGGAAACAGGCCTATGATTCCCCTCTGGCAGTAAACTCTGCTAGGTAATGCACACTAATTCTCCTTTTTTGACTCAGTATATAATGTTTTCCGCCCAAGATTGGTTCCAGGCGCTAGAGGGATGTATCGTATAGGATTGATGACACAAATTAAAGTTCTAGCACGTAAGAGCGACCGTGAAAACACCAGAAAACCGGGAGCACAACGAGGCACGCTGACAGTCACGCTACTACATCACAACCCATGTTACAAGATTTAAATGACAAAAATGGCCACTATCTTGCCTAGGCACTTCGGCCAGACTAATACTAATGCTTATGCCATTTTGATATAGGTTATATTTAAGCAGTACATTTGAGCATATTAATAGGTCTATAATTAGGTACCTTCCCAGTTAGGTACATACATATTTAGGTTTAAAAAAATTAGGTAGTCGAAATATGGGTCACCTGCCTTAGTGGGATATGGCTGGTTTGTTGAAAAAACAAATACTAATAATAATAATAATAATAATAATAATAATAATAATAATAATAATAATAATTTTATTTCATCATGATATATGTTAGTACAAAGGAGTACATATAAAAATTGGATGTACATGCCAAAAGCCCCTTTATATGCAGAGTATTTCAGGCAAACTTAATGGAACAAAATGAGTAATTAATTTTTTATGGAAGTTTGAGGAAGACTGGAAGTACAGGGATAGAGTTGTATGAGCTTATGTTTGGTATAGCATAGTATTGTTTATGATATATTAGGCAGATGTGCTTTTTAACAATAGCTGTAAATTGATTAGCAGACAGAGGACCTTTTGACGACATGGGCAATGAATTACAGGTCTACAATTAACACCCAATCAAGATTTAACTGAAAGTAACTGTCTTAACTATACAGCAACACAAGCCAATACTGTCCTCAGCAATGCCAGAAATATTACAGTTTTGAATTATTATATTAGATCCCTAAGTAAACACTGTGATGACCTCCTGCCACTCTTAGATTTCTTAAAGAAACTTTTTCTTGTATTATTCTTACTGAAACCTGGCTTAAGCAAGACACAACAGACATATACACACTACCAGGATACACAGCAATCCACAACTGCAGACCAGAACAAATTGTGGGTCATAATAAGCGTGTATGCACCTGGCGAAGAGAGGAATGTAGAGGAGAGAGAGAGTTTTTGGGAGATGTTAAGTGAATGTATAGGAGCCTTTGAACCAAGTGAGAGAGTAATTGTGGTAGGGGACCTGAATGCTAAAGTAGGAGAAACTTTTAGAGAGGGTGTGGTAGGTAAGTTTGGAGTGCCAGGTGTAAATGATAATGGGAGCCCTTTGATTGAACTTTGTATAGAAAGGGGTTTAGTTATAGGTAATACATATTTTAAGAAAAAGAGGATAAATAAGTATACAAGATATGATGTAGGGCGAAATGACAGTAGTTTGTTGGATTATGTATTGGTAGATAAAAGACTGTTGAGTAGACTTCAGGATGTACATGTTTATAGAGGGGCCACAGATATATCAGATCACTTTCTAGTTGTAGCTACACTGAGAGTAAAAGGTAGATGGGATACAAGGAGAATAGAAGCATCAAGTAAGAGAGAGGTGAAGGTTTATAAACTAAAAGAGGAGGCAGTTAGGGTAAGATATAAACAACTATTGGAGGATAGATGGGCTAATGAGAGCATAGGCAATGGGGTCGAGGAGGTATGGGGTAGGTTTAAAAATGTAGTGTTAGAGTGTTCAGCAGAAGTTTGTGGTTACAGGAAAGTGGGTGCGGGAGGGAAGAGGAGCGATTGGTGGAATGATGATGCAAAGAGAGTAGTAAGGGAGAAAAAGTTAGCATATGAGAAGTTTTTACAAAGTAGAAGTGATGCAAGGAGGGAAGAGTATATGGAGAAAAAGAGAGAGGTTAAGAGAGTGGTGAAGCAATGTAAAAAGAGAGCAAATGAGAGAGTGGGTGAGATGTTATCAACAAATTTTGTTGAAAATAAGAAAAAGTTTTGGAGTGAGATTAACAAGCTGAGGAAGCCTAGAGAACAAATGGATTTGACAGTTAAAAATAGGAGAGGAGAGTTATTTAATGGAGAGTTAGAGGTATTGGGAAGATGAAGGGAATATTTTGAGGAATTGTTGAATGTTGATGAAGATAGGGAAGCTGTGATTTCTTGTATAGGGCAAAGAGGAATAACATCTTGTAGGAGTGAGGAAGAGCCAGTTGTGAGTGTGGGGGAAGTTCATGAGGCAGTAGGTAAAATGAAAGGGGGTAAGGCAGCCGGGATTGATGGGATAAAGATAGAAATGTTAAAAGCAGGTGGGGATATACTTTTGGAGTGGTTGGTGCTATTATTTAATAAATGTATGGAAGAAGGTAAGGTACCTAGGGATTGGCAGAGAGCATGCATAGTTCCTTTGTATAAAGGCAAAGGGGACAAAAGAGAGTGCAAAAATTATAGGGGGATAAGTCTGTTGAGTATACCTGGTAAAGTGTATGGTAGAGTTATTATTGAAAGAATTAAGAGTAAGACGGAGAATAGGATAGCAGATGAACAAGGAGGCTTTAGGATAGGTAGGGGGTGTGTGGACCAGGTGTTTACAGTGAAACATATAAGTGAACAGTATTTAGATAAGGCTAAAGAGGTTTTTGTGGCATTTATGGATTTGGAAAAGGCGTATGACAGGGTGGATAGGGGGGCAGTATGGCAGATGTTGCAGGTGTATGGTGAAGGAGGTAGGTTACTGAAAGCAGTGAAGAGTTTTTACGAGGATAGTGAGGCTCAAGTTAGAGTATGTAGGAAAGAGGGAGATAATTTCCCAGTAAAAGTATGCCTTAGACAAGGATGTGTGATGTCACCGTGGTTGTTTAGTATATTTATAGATGGGGTTGTAAGAGAAGTAAATGCGAGGGTCTTGGCAAGAGGCGTGGAGTTAAAAGATAAAGAATCACACATAAAGTGGGAGCTGTCACAGTTGCTCTTTGCTGATGACACTGTGCTCTTGGGAGAATCTGAAGAGAAGTTGCAGAGGTTGGTGGATGAATTTGGTAGGGTATGTAAAAGAAGAAAATTAAAAGTGAGTACAGGAAAGAGTAAGGTTATGAGGATAACAAAAAGATTAGGTGATGAAAGATTGAATATCAGATTGGAGGGAGAGAGTATGGAGGAGGTGAATGTATTCAGATATTTGGGAGTGGACGTGTCAGCAGATGGTTCTATGAAAGATGAGGTGAATCATAGAATTGATGAGGGGAAAAGGGTGAGCGGTGCACTTAGGAGTCTGCGGAGACAAAGAACTTTGTCCTTGGAGGCAAAGAGGGGAATGTATGAGAGTATAGTTTTACCAATGCTCTTATATGGGTGTGAAGCGTGGATGATGAATGTTGCAGCGAGGAGAAGGCTGGAGGCAGTGGAGATGTCATGTCTGAGGGCAATGTGTGGTGTGAATATAATGCAGAGAATTCGTAGTTTGGAAGTTAGGAGGAGGTGCGGGATTACCAAAACTGTTGTCCAGAGGGCTGAGGAAGGGTTGTTGAGGTGGTTTGGACATGTAGAGAGAATGGAACGAAACAGAATGACTTCAAGAGTGTATCAGTCTGTAGTGGAAGGAAGGCGGGGTAGGGGTCGGCCTAGGAAAGGTTGGAGGGAGGGCGTAATGAGGTTTTGTGTGCGAGGGGCTTGGACTTGCAGCAAAGCGTGCATGAGAGTATTTGATAGGAGTGAATGGAGACAAATAGTTTTTAATACTTGACGTGCTGTTGGAGTGTGAGCAAAGTAACATTTATGAAGGGATTCAGGGAAACTGGCAGGCCGGACTTGAGTCCTGGAGATGGGAAGTACAGTGCCTGCACTCTGAAGGAGGGGTGTTAATGTTGCAGTTTAAAAACTGTAGTGTAAAGCACCCTTCTGGCAAGACAGTGATGGAGTGAATGATGGTGAAAGTTTTTCTTTTTCGGGCCACCCTGCCTTGGTGGGAATCAGCTAGTGTGCTAATAAAAAAAAAATTGCCATCTATTACTCTAATGAACTATCTATCGTGTTGCAAGACCATGTGCCTCAGTGATGAAAATGGTGAATACATATTTGTAAAATTCTCAGTAAAAAGCCTAAAGAACCATATAACAATTGATGCTATATACAGGACGCCTCATACTGATGAACTAAAAATGCTAATAACAAACAAATGAACAGCCACCACCTTCTCCTAGCTGAAGACTTCAACATTAACTTTGACCTAACACATGACCAACCGGTAGTAAATGATTTCATTAACAATATGAACAATACACTACTCATACAGCTATAAAACCAACAAGCCTAACTGGGACGAGTAGAACCATAATTGACCACGTATGGAAAAAATATACTAGCTCCCCCTAAATCAGGGATAATCACAGACAACACTACTGACCACTACCCAACTTTCCTCCTAACAAACATTTGTAAGCAACCAATGGAATATAGTTGGTTCTCTTTTTGACTTTATGATGAGGCAGCAATAAGTAACTTCACTGCAGAACTAAGTTCACTTGACCAGCCTAAAGAATTTTCTAATGCCAATGGTATCAATGAGTGGATAGACATTTTTCAAAACAAAATACATAGATTGTGTAACATTGTCCCATAAAAATTAAACAGAACAATAATAAAAAACTAGATTGTCCATGGCTTACTAACAGCATTTTAAGATCCATCAATAACAGATATCAGTATGAGAAACAATATAGACAGGGCTTAGCTAAAGACTATTAAACACTATATGTCAGTCCTCGCCAAACTAACAAGAGTCTAAACAACTACTAATCTAATAAGTTCACTGAAATGAGTGGAGATATAAAAGAGACCTGGAAGACACACTCTCAGATCCTGGGCACCACAAACTGAAAAAAACTAGAGATACTGTCCTATCTATAAAAAAAATGACCTGCAACTCCAGCTTACTGACACAGCTAGCAAGATAAATGACTTCTTCTCAACCATAGGATCAAGTCTCACCAGTAAAATTCCACGTACCAAATACCCAGGCGAGTGATTATCTAGACGGTAACTTCGCAACCAACCGAGCCCACTAAGGTCACCATGATTATTAATTCACTAATAAATAAATCAGGAAATATAGCTCATGTCCCACAGCTATTCTACAAACAAATGGCTCATGTCTTTTCACCCATCATTACATTACTCTTTATCAAATCATTAGAAATGAACATTTTCCAGACATGACTCAAGACAGGGTTGTACCAGTACACAAAGGTGGTGATCCAACATGACTCAAGACAGGGTTGTACCAGTACACAAAGGTGGTGATCCAACATGACTCAAGACAGGGTTGTACCAGTACACAAAGGTGGTGATCCAACATGACTCAAGACAGGGTTGTACCAGTACACAAAGGTGGTGATCCAACATGACTCAAGACAGGGTTGTACCAGTACACAAAGGTGGTGATCCAACATGACTCAAGACAGGGTTGTACCAGTACACAAAGGTGGTGATCCAACATGACTCAAGACAGGGTTGTACCAGTACACAAAGGTGGTGATCCAACATGACTCAAGACAGGGTTGTACCAGTACACAAAGGTGGTGATCCAACATGACTCAAGACAGGGTTGTACCAGTACACAAAGGTGGTGATCCAACATGACTCAAGACAGGGTTGTACCAGTACACAAAGGTGGTGATCCAACATGACTCAAGACAGGGTTGTACCAGTACACAAAGGTGGTGATCCAACATGACTCAAGACAGGGTTGTACCAGTACACAAAGGTGGTGATCCAACATGACTCAAGACAGGGTTGTACCAGTACACAAAGGTGGTGATCCAACATGACTCAAGACAGGGTTGTACCAGTACACAAAGGTGGTGATCCAACATGACTCAAGACAGGGTTGTACCAGTACACAAAGGTGGTGATCCAACATGACTCAAGACAGGGTTGTACCAGTACACAAAGGTGGTGATCCAACATGACTCAAGACAGGGTTGTACCAGTACACAAAGGTGGTGATCCAACATGACTCAAGACAGGGTTGTACCAGTACACAAAGGTGGTGATCCAACATGACTCAAGACAGGGTTGTACCAGTACACAAAGGTGGTGATCCAACATGACTCAAGACAGGGTTGTACCAGTACACAAAGGTGGTGATCCAACATGACTCAAGACAGGGTTGTACCAGTACACAAAGGTGGTGATCCAACATGACTCAAGACAGGGTTGTACCAGTACACAAAGGTGGTGATCCAACATGACTCAAGACAGGGTTGTACCAGTACACAAAGGTGGTGATCCAACATGACTCAAGACAGGGTTGTACCAGTACACAAAGGTGGTGATCCAACATGACTCAAGACAGGGTTGTACCAGTACACAAAGGTGGTGATCCAACATGACTCAAGACAGGGTTGTACCAGTACACAAAGGTGGTGATCCAACATGACTCAAGACAGGGTTGTACCAGTACACAAAGGTGGTGATCCAACATGACTCAAGACAGGGTTGTACCAGTACGGTGATCCAACATGACTCAAGACAGGGTTGTACCAGTACACAAAGGTGGTGATCCAACATGACTCAAGACAGGGTTGTACCAGTACACAAAGGTGGTGATCCAACATGACTCAAGACAGGGTTGTACCAGTACACAAAGGTGGTGATCCAACATGACTCAAGACAGGGTTGTACCAGTACACAAAGGTGGTGATCCAACATGACTCAAGACAGGGTTGTACCAGTACACAAAGGTGGTGATCCAACATGACTCAAGACAGGGTTGTACCAGTACACAAAGGTGGTGATCCAACATGACTCAAGACAGGGTTGTACCAGTACACAAAGGTGGTGATCCAACATGACTCAAGACAGGGTTGTACCAGTACACAAAGGTGGTGATCCAACATGACTCAAGACAGGGTTGTACCAGTACACAAAGGTGGTGATCCAACATGACTCAAGACAGGGTTGTACCAGTACACAAAGGTGGTGATCCAACATGACTCAAGACAGGGTTGTACCAGTACACAAAGGTGGTGATCCAACATGACTCAAGACAGGGTTGTACCAGTACACAAAGGTGGTGATCCAACATGACTCAAGACAGGGTTGTACCAGTACACAAAGGTGGTGATCCAACATGACTCAAGACAGGGTTGTACCAGTACACAAAGGTGGTGATCCAACATGACTCAAGACAGGGTTGTACCAGTACACAAAGGTGGTGATCCAACATGACTCAAGACAGGGTTGTACCAGTACACAAAGGTGGTGATCCAACATGACTCAAGACAGGGTTGTACCAGTACACAAAGGTGGTGATCCAACATGACTCAAGACAGGGTTGTACCAGTACACAAAGGTGGTGATCCAACATGACTCAAGACAGGGTTGTACCAGTACACAAAGGTGGTGATCCAACATGACTCAAGACAGGGTTGTACCAGTACACAAAGGTGGTGATCCAACATGACTCAAGACAGGGTTGTACCAGTACACAAAGGTGGTGATCCAACATGACTCAAGACAGGGTTGTACCAGTACACAAAGGTGGTGATCCAACATGACTCAAGACAGGGTTGTACCAGTACACAAAGGTGGTGATCCAACATGACTCAAGACAGGGTTGTACCAGTACACAAAGGTGGTGATCCAACAGATGTAAACATCTCTAGGCCAACATCAGACTTGCCTTTACTATCCAGAATTTTCAAGAAACTTATACACAAGAGATTATACTCCTTCATAACATCACAAAGCATTCTCAACTCTTGACAGTTTGGCTTCAGGAGAAATAAAAGCACTAGTGACACAATAATAAAAATGCTAGATCTGCTTGACAAAAATTAATATCCACTTAGACTATTTATTGACCTTAAGAAAATTTTTGATACAACAGACCACATCATCCACATATTTGATCATTACAGTATAAGAGGCCATTCACTTGTATATATCAAGTCTTTCCTTACTAATAGGCAGCAATACATATCTGTTAAGGACAATCTCCACAGGGAAGTGTTCTGGGCTCCCTCTTTTTTCTTTTATACATCAACGACCTTCCAAATGTATTGCAACAACTTGGATCTATTCTTTTTGCTGATGACACAACTTTTGTAGTCTCCCACCCAAGTCTTGCCTCACTCAACACTGTTGTTAATGAAGAGCTCGTAAAAATGTCGACCTGGATGACAGCTAATAATCTTACACTTAATACTGACAAAACCTTCTATATTATGTTTGGGAACAGAGCAAGTGAGGTCCAACTAAACATTATGCTTAACAACATCCTTATTGCTAAACATAATGAAGGGAAAATTTCTGGGGATCCACAACAGCAACTCGTCTAAAGCTGCAGTGCAAATGATCACACCGTCCACTGCTAGACAACCCCCCCCCCCCTAGTCTTCAAAGACCTAACCCTACTAACTGTACAAAACATTCACTCTTACTAAGGGCTCTGGTGGCCTGGTGTTAACGCTCTGGCTTCACACGGTGAGGGCCTGGGTTCGATTCCCAGCCAGAGTAGAAACATTGGACGTGTTTCTTTCCACCTGTTGTCTATGTTCCCCATCAGTAAAATGGGTACCTGGGTGTTAGTCGACTGGTGTGGGTCGCATCCTGGGACACTGACCTAAGGAGGCCTGGTCACAGACCGGGCCGCGGGGGCGTTGACCCCCGGAACTCTCTCCAGATAAACTCCAGATTACTACTGTGCAACCTACATTTACAGAACAATAATTCTAATATAAATCCCAACCTGAAGCAATTTCTTGATAGTTGCAGCAGGACCTATAGACATTTTTTTTTTTATTAATACACTGGCCGATTCCCACCAAGGCAGGGTGGCCCAAAAAAGAAAAACTTTCACAATCATTCACTCCATCACTGTCTTGCCAGAAGGGTGCTTTACACTACAGTTTTTAAACTGCAACATTAACACCCCTCCTTCAGGGTGTAGACACTGTACTTCCCAACTCCAGGGCTCAAGTCTGGCCTGCCAGTTTCCCTGAATCCCTTCATAAATGTTACTTTGCTCACACTCCAACAGCACGTCAAGTATTAAAACCCATTTGTCTCCATTCATTCCTACCAAACACACTCACACATGCCCGCTGGAAGTCCGAGCCCTCACACACAAAACCTCCTTTACCCCCTCCCTCCAACCTTTCCTAGGCCGACCCCTACCCCGCCTTCCTTCCACTACAGACTGGTACACTCTTGAAGTCATTCTGTTTCGCTCCATTCTCTCTACATGTCCAAACCACCTCAACAACCCTTCCTCAGCCCTCTGTACAACAGTTTTGGCAATCCCGCACCTCCTCCTAACTTCCAAACTACGAATTCTCTGCATTATATTCACACCACACATTGCCCTCAGACATGACATCTCCACTGCCTCCAGCCTTCTCCTCGCTGCAACATTCATCACCCATGCTTCACACCCATATAAGAGCGTTGGTAAAACTGGTAAAACTATACTCTCATACATTTCCCTCTTTGCCTCCAAGGACAAAGTTCTTTGTCTCCACAGACTCCTCATCAATTCTATGATTCACCTCATCTTTCATAGAACCATCTGCTGACACGTCCACTCCCAAATATCTGAATACATTCACCTCCTCCATACTCTCTCCCTCCAATCTGATATCCAATCTTTCATCACCTAATCTTTTTGTTATCCTCATAACTTTACTCTTTCCTGTATTCCCTTTTAATTTTCTTCTCTTACATACCCTACCAAATTCATCCACCAATCTTTGCAACTTCTCTTCAGAATCTCCCAAGAGCACAGTGTCATCAGCAAAGAGCAACTGTGACAACTCCCACTTTGTGTGATTCTTTATCTAGGCACAAATGTCCCTGACATTTCATGTTAGGTTAAATCTCTTCAAACAACTCAATGTACATAAAAGGGCCCAGAATCTGAAATTCTCTGCCAGAAATCTCCAGAGCCACTGACTCAGCCAGAATTTTCAAAACTACTGTTAAAAAGCACCTTATCTTCCTAACATTTCCCAGCATCAGCAAAGTATGTAAAAACTGTACATCTGCTAGAAAAATGACAGGATGGATAATGAGAACCTTCAAAACTAGGGATGCCAAGCCCATGATGACACTCTTCAGGTCACTTGTTCTATCTAGGCTGGAATATTGCTGCACACTAACAGCACCTTTCAAGGCAGGTGAAATTGCTGACCTAGAAAATGTACAGAGAACCTTCACGGCGCGCATAACGGAGATAAAACACCTCAATTACTGGGAGCGCTTGAGGTTCCTGAACCTGTATTCCCTGGAACGCAGGCAGGAGAGATACATGATTATATACACCTGGAAAATCCTAGAGGGACTAGTACCGAACTTGCACACGAAAATCACTCACTACGAAAGCAAAAGACTTGGCAGACGATGCAACATCCCCCCAATGAAAAGCAGGGGTGTCACTAGCACGTTAAGAGACCATACAATAAGTGTCAGGGGCCAGAGACTGTTCAACTGCCTCCCCGCATACATAAGGGGGATTACCAACAGACCCCTGGCAGTCTTCAAGCTGGCACTGGACAAGCACCTAAAGTCGGTTCCTGATCAGCCAGGCTGTGGCTCGTACGTTGGTTTGCGTGCAGCCAGCAGTAACAGCCTGGTTGATCAGGCTCTGATCCACCAGGAGGCCTGGTCACAGACCGGGCCGCAGGGGCGTTGACCCCCGGAACTCTCTCCAGGTAAACTCCAGGTAAACTGCCTAGACTAGGGGTCGACAATCCAAATGAATGAAACTCAAAATTTGGTCATCCCAAAAATCTCAGATATTATTCTAACTCCACAAGACTTTGAAGAGGCAATTAATGACATGCCCATTCACTCTGCCCCAAGCCCAGACTCGTGGAACTCCGCGTTCATCAAGAATTGCAAGAAGCCCCCTATCGCTTGCCTTCAGCATTTCTTGGAGAGGGAGCATTGACACGGGGGTCATCCCACACACACTAAAACCAACAGACATAGCCCCACTCCACAAAGGTGGCAGTGAAGCAATTGCAAAGAACTACAGACCGATAGCACTAACATCCCACATCATAAAAATCTTTGAGAGGGTTCTAGGAAGCAAGATAGCCATCCAACTAGATGCCCATCAATTACACAACCCAGGGCAACACGGGTTTAGAGCAGGTCACTCCTGCCTGTCCCAGCTACTGGACCACTATGACAAAGTCCTGGATGCTGTAGAGGATAAACAAAATACAGATGTAGTATACACAGACATTACAAAATCTTTTGACAAGTGTGACCATGGTGTAATAGCACACAAAATGCGTGATAAAGGAATAACGGGAAAAGTTGGTACTTCTCTGTATCATGTTCAAATAAATAAATAAATAAATAAATGGATCTACAACTTCCTGACAAATAGAACACAGAATAATAGTAAACAGAGTAAAGTCCCAAGCAGCCACGGTAAAAATCTCTGTTCCACAAGGCACAGTACTCGCTCCCATTCTACTCCTCATCCTCATTTCTGAAATAGAGATATGAGCCATAGCTCCGTTATCCTTTTGTGGATAACTCCCGGGTCACCATGGCAGTGACCTCCATCGAAGACACCGCGAGACTCCAAGCTGACATCAACCAAATCTCGAATGGGCCACTCAAAACAGTATGTAGTTCAACGAGGAGAAATTTCATTTACTCAGATATGAAAAACTTGAAGAAATTAAAAATGTGTCAGGGTATTTGACAAATTCTCACCATAGAATAGAGCAGAAAAGTAATGTGAAGGACCTGGGAGTGATAATGTCAGAGGATCTCACCTTCAAAGACCATAACAATGTATCTACCTCATATTTTTTTTTTTATTATCACACCGGCCGATTCCCACCAAGGCAGGGTGGCCCGAAAAAGAAAAACTTTCACCATCATTCACTCCATCACTGTCTTGCCAGAAGGGTGCTTTACACTACAGTTTTTAAACTGCAACATTAACACCCCTCCTTCAGAGTGCAGGCACTGTACTTCCCATCTCCAGAACTCAAGTCCGGCCTGCCGGTTTCCCTGAATCCCTTCATAAATGTTACTTTGCTCACACTCCAACAGCACGTCAAGTATTAAAAACCATTTGTCTCCATTCACTCCTATCAAACACGCTCACGCATGCCTGCTGGAAGTCCAAGCCCCTCGCACACAAAACCTCCTTTACCCCCTCCCTCCAACCCTTCCTAGGCCGACCCCTACCCCGCCTTCCTTCCACTACAGACTGATACACTCTTGAAGTCATTCTGTTTCGCTCCATTCTCTCTACATGTCCGAACCACCTCAACAACCCTTCCTCAGCCCTCTGGACAACAGTTTTGGTAATCCCGCACCTCCTCCTAACTTCCAAACTACGAATTCTCTGCATTATATTCACACCACACATTGCCCTCAGACATGACATCTCCACTGCCTCCAGCCTTCTCCTCGCTGCAACATTCATCACCCACGCTTCACACCCATATAAGAGCGTTGGTAAAACTATACTCTCATACATTCCCCTCTTTGCCTCCAAGGACAAAGTTCTTTGTCTCCACAGACTCCTAAGTGCACCACTCACTCTTTTTCCCTCATCAATTCTATGATTCACCTCATCTTTCATAGACCCATCCGCTGACACGTCCACTCCCAAATATCTGAATACGTTCACCTCCTCCATACTCTCTCCCTCCAATCTGATATTCAATCTTTCATCACCTAATCTTTTTGTTATCCTCATAACCTTACTCTTTCCTGTATTCACCTTTAATTTTCTTCTTTTGCACACCCTACCAAATTCATCCATCAATCTCTGCAACTTCTCTTCAGAATCTCCCAAGAGCACAGTGTCATCAGCAAAGAGCAGCTGTGACAACTCCCACTTTGTGTGTGATTCTTTATCTTTTAACTCCACGCCTCTTGCCAAGACCCTCGCATTTACTTCTCTTACAACCCCATCTATAAATATATTAAACAACCACGGTGACATCACACATCCTTGTCTAAGGCCTACTTTTACTGGGAAAAAATTTCCCTCTTTCCTACATACTCTAACTTGAGCCTCACTATCCTCGTAAAAACTCTTCACTGCTTTCAGTAACCTACCTCCTACACCATACACTTGCAACATCTGCCACATTGCCCCCCTATCCACCCTGTCATACGCCTTTTCCAAATCCATAAATGCCACAAAGACCTCTTTAGCCTTATCTAAATACTGTTCACTTATATGTTTCACTGTAAACACCTGGTCCACACACCCCCTACCTTTCCTAAAGCCTCCTTGTTCATCTGCTATCCTATTCTCCGTCTTACTCTTAATTCTTTCAATTATAACTCTACCATACACTTTACCAGGTACACTCAACAGACTTATCCCCCTATAATTTTTGCACTCTCTTTTATCCCCTTTGCCTTTATACAAAGGAACTATGCATGCTCTCTGCCAATCCCTAGGTACCTTACCCTCTTCCATACATTTATTAAATAATTGCACCAACCACTCCAAAACTATATCCCCACCTGCTTTTAACATTTCTATCTTTATCCCATCAATCCCGGCTGCCTTACCCCCTTTCATTTTACCTACTGCCTCACGAACTTCCCCCACACTCACAACTGGCTCTTCCTCACTCCTACAAGATGTTATTCCTCCTTGCCCTATACACGAAATCACAGCTTCCCTATCTTCATCAACATTTAACAATTCCTCAAAATATTCCTTCCATCTTCCCAATACCTCTAACTCTCCATTTAATAACTCTCCTCTCCTATTTTTAACTGACAAATCAATTTGTTCTCTAGGCTTTCTTAACTTGTTAATCTCACTCCAAAACTTTTTCTTATTTTCAACAAAATTTGTTGATAACATCTCACCCACTCTCTCATTTGCTCTCTTTTTACATTGCTTCACCACTCTCTTAACCTCTCTCTTTTTCTCCATATACTCTTCCCTCCTTGCATCACTTCTACTTTGTAAAAACTTCTCATATGCTAACTTTTTCTCCCTTACTACTCTCTTTACATCATCATTCCACCAATCGCTCCTCTTCCCTCCTGCACCCACTTTCCTGTAACCACAAACTTCTGCTGAACACTCTAACACTACATTTTTAAACCTACCCCATACCTCTTCGACCCCATTGCCTATGCTCTCATTAGCCCATCTATCCTCCAATAGCTGTTTATATCTTACCCTAACTGCCTCCTCTTTTAGTTTATAAACCTTCACCTCTCTCTTCCCTGATGCTTCTATTCTCCTTGTATCCCATCTACCTTTTACTCTCAGTGTAGCTACAACTAGAAAGTGATCTGATATATCTGTGGCCCCTCTATAAACATGTACATCCTGAAGTCTACTCAACAGTCTTTTATCTACCAATACATAATCCAACAAACTACTGTCATTTCGCCCTACATCATATCGTGTATACTTATTTATCCTCTTTTTCTTAAAATATGTATTACCTATAACTAAACCCCTTTCTATACAAAGTTCAATCAAAGGGCTCCCATTATCATTTACACCTGGCACCCCAAACTTACCTACCACACCCTCTCTAAAAGTTTCTCCTACTTTAGCATTCAAGTCCCCTACCACAATTACTCTCTCACTTGGTTCAAAGGCTCCTATACATTCACTTAACATCTCCCAAAATCTCTCTCTCTCCTCTGCATTCCTCTCTTCTCCAGGTGCATACACGCTTATTATGACCCACTTCTCGCATCCAACCTTTACTTTAATCCACATAATTCTTGAATTTACACATTCATATTCTCTTTTCTCCTTCCATAACTGATCATTTAACATTACTGCTACCCCTTCCTTTGCTCTAACTCTCTCAGATACTCCAGATTTAATCCCATTTATTTCCCCCCACTGAAACTCTCCTACCCCCTTCAGCTTTGTTTCGCTTAGGGCCAGGACATCCAACTTCTTTTCATTCATAACATCAGCAATCATCTGTTTCTTGTCATCCGCACTACATCCACGCACATTTAAGCAACCCAGTTTTATAAAGTTTTTCTTCTTCTCTTTTTTAGTAATTGTATACAGGAGAAGGGGTTACTAGCCCATTGCTCCCGGCATTTTAGTCGCCTCATACGACACGCATGGCTTACGGAGGAAAGATTCTTTTCCACTTCCCCATGGACAATAGAAGAAATAAAAAAGAACAAGAGCTATTTAGAAAAAGGAGAAAAACCTAGATGTATGTATATATATATATGCATGTGCGTGTCTGTGAAGTGTGACCAAAGTGTAAGTAGGAGTAGCAAGATATCCCTGTTATCTAGTAAAATGATAGGATAGATAATGAGAACCTTCAAAACTAGGGATGCCAAGCTTGTGCTCGCTTGTGCTCTCCAGGATGGAATACTGCTGTACACTAATGCCCCCCTTCAAGGCTGGCAACATTGCAGACCTGAGGAGTGTACAAAGAGCTTTCACGGCACACATAAGTACGATAAGGCACCTAAATTACTGGGAACGGTTGAAGGTCCTTGATCTGTATTCCCTGGAAAGCAGGCGAGAGAGATACATGATAATATACACTTAGAAGGTCCTGGAGGGATTGGTACTGAACCTGCACATGAAAATCACTCCCTATGAACGCAAAAGACTCGGCAGGAGATGCGACATTTCCCCAATAAAAGCAGGGGCGCCACAAGTACACTGAGAGACAACACAATAAGTGTCTGGAGCCCAATACTATTCAATTGCCTCCCAGCATACATAGGCGGGATTACCAATAGACCCCTGGTTGTCTTCAAGAAGGCACTGGACAGTCACCTAATGTCAGTACCTGACCAATTGGGCTGTGGTTTATATGTCAGCTTGTGTGCAGCCAGCAGTAACAGCCTGGTTGATCAGACCCTGATCCACCATGAGGCCTGGTCTCAGACCAGGCTGCGGGGGCATTGACTCCCAAAACCCTCTCCAGGTAAACTCCAGGTAAACATATTCTCAATGTCATAAATATTTGTAAAACATTATAAACAATAAATACTCTCAATATCTGTAACCTCCTAATTGTTAGGTAAGACACATATGCAACAGTTAGGTATCTTTATTTCGAAACGTTTCGCCTACACAGTAGGCTTCTTCAGTAGAGTACAGAAAAGTAGATAGAAACAGAAGAGACTTGAAGACGATGTAATCAGTCCATCACCCTTAAAGTTTTGAGGTGGTCAGTCCCTCAGTCTGGAGAAGAGCATTGTTCCATAGTCTTACCTAACAATATGTCGGTATTTTATACCCTTTTAATGTTCAACCCTCCTAATTGTTAAACAATTGATTGTCTCCCCTTTAGGTTATTAATCATACCTGTAATTCCTCTCAGTTAAACTTGTTAACCCTTTCACTGTTGGTCCCGTAGTATTATGGCGGCTTGCAAGACAGTGTCAGTCCCATAATACTACGCCAAAATTCTAGTGTCTTTAAATCTTGTGGGAGAAAGCTGGTAGGCCTACATGTGAGAGAATGGGTCTGCGTGCTCGGTGTGCACAGTATAAAACACATCCTGCAGCACGCAGTGTATAATAAGGAAAAAAAAACTCCGACTTTTTTGTTTAAAACACCGATTTTGCGATGTATTTTC
The DNA here is from genome assembly GCF_038502225.1 of Cherax quadricarinatus. Lineage (NCBI taxonomy): Eukaryota > Metazoa > Arthropoda > Malacostraca > Decapoda > Parastacidae > Cherax > Cherax quadricarinatus. Next base: position 21,583 of record NW_027195225.1, read on the forward strand.
GTATGGTATTTATGGTTGTATTCTCGTTTTGTTGGTCTCAATTGATAGAATAGAAGATATTTTACAGAAACAGAGATGATTCTGAATGGTTTTCAGGCTAAAAGTACCTTGAAATTCAGCTCAATATAGCGGAAATTTTCTATTTTTGCCGATGTTCAAGAGTAAACAAATCGTGCCACACGTCCAATACACGTTAACTGGTGGGTTTAATAGGCTTTCACAAATGCACTGATATTATTTATACCATTTTTACAAAAAAGCGGTAGTCTGCATAACAGTAAATCTTCTGTTTTTTGTGCGTATAAAAATTCAAAATGGAAAGCAATCACAATATAAGAGGGGCCGGAGATATGACTAATGAATGGAAAAAATGTTATTTTAGTGCTAGGAATGTCTGCATTGTTTATTCTGGACCCTATTTTGAAATTAACATAAGAAACATAAGAAAGGAGGATCACTGCAGCAGGCCTGTTGGCCCATACTCGGCAAGTCCTTTACAACCCATCCCACTACATTGGCCTTACTTGAATTGTTTATGAAATTGACCAAATTACCAATATCTGATCACTTTATTGGGTAGTTGAAATTAGTAAATGGGCAGTTTATTGTACTCAGTTGATAGAATAACTGGAGTTCCAGCAAAATAGTTATGAGTTTGGTCGACTGGAACAATGGAATTTGCCAAAAATAGGGCTCAAAGTGGGCAAAATCACTGATACATAAACATCGCCGAGATCACTTACTTTGCTAGAGCATAATTCCATAAGTTTTCCATCAAATTTTGTACTTTTGGACGGGTATGGGGTGACCACCACCCACATGATGGGTATGGGGTGACCACCACCCACATGATGGGTATGGGGTGACCACCACCCACACGATGGGTATGGGGTGACCACCACCCACATGATGGGTATGGGGTGACCACCACCCACATGATGGGTATGGGGTGGCTACCACCCACAGGATGGGTATGGGGTGACTACCACCCATAGGATGGGTATGTGGTGACTACTACCCATAGGATGGGTATGAGGTACATAATGAAGATATTAAGCCAACTAACCCTAACACAGTCACTTTCACAATGCTGTTGTCAGATACATATGCATCACTTAAACAAGCTGTGAACTTCTGTGCATTACCATACAATGTTGTTTGAACCTAAGCTGCCCACTGCTAGAATGACCATCACTCAAAAAAATACCCATGCTCTTAATCAGAGAAACGATGCAACAGAAACACCAACTTCTGAACACTGAAATTTTCATCACCAGAACATCCAAGTGTCTCCTCTCCTCTATATCAAATTCCTCCTTAACACAGGCACATCGCTCTCTGGTTTGCTTAAGATTGAGCTTGACTAACTCAAGCACTAGTGAAGCTGACTGGCTCTGAGACAAACTTGATTCACCACCTGTTTCCACAAGTGTAAAGTTGTCCTGCATGTGTTCTGGAGTTTCCCCATCCCGTCCTTTCCCATTACATCCCATGGTAGTAGTACCTGGTTGGAATGCCATATTATACAAGTCATACCTTAGCTTGTTGCATATATACTCACAAAGCTGTGCAGCAGTGAGTGCACTGATGCTCTATGACAGTGGAGTGAGTGATTCACCAGCAGTGGTGCAGAGATAATCTGGGTAAGTTTCAAAGGGTATGCTCCGTCACCTAACATGTGCTGGTGGCATAACCAGCCAGCACTATAACAAAGCACTCACCTTTGCAATATGCTCATCACAAATAGCTTATAGCAGTAGCACACAACATTAGCAGGCTTGCAGTGCAACAGTGTAGGCAGACTCATATCAGAGAGACACTGCAGTGAACAATGGATCTTTGACCAGCTCCCATATTATGAAGACAGGTGCATACATGAAGGGGATTACTAATAGACCCCCAGCTGTCTTCAAGAGAGAACCAGCTGGGCTGTGGTTTGTATGTCAGTTTGTGTGCAGCTGACAGTAACAGCTTGGTTGTTGAGGCCTTGATCCACCGTGAGGCCTGGTCATGGCCAAAGCCATATGAGCTTTGATCCCCCTGAACACCCTCCGGTATACACACCATCACCAGCCAAGGCCATATGAGCTTTGATCCCCCTGAACACCCTCCGATATACACACCATCACCAGCCAAGGCCATATGAGCTATGATCCCCCTGGACACCCTCCGGTATACACACCATCACCAGCCAAGGCCATATGAGCTTTGATCCCCCTGAACACCCTCCGGTATACACACCATCACCAGCCAAGGCCATATGAGCTTTGATCCCCCTGAACACCCTCCAGTATACACACCATCACCAGCCAAGGCCATATGAGCTATGATCCCCCTGAACACCCTCCGGTATACACACCATCACCAGCCAAGGCCATATGAGCTATGATCCCCCTGAACACCCTCCGGTATACACACCATCACCAGCCAAGGCCATATAAGCTTTGATCCCCCTGGACACCCTCCGGTATACACACCATCACCAGCCAAGGCCATATGAGCTATGATCCCCCTGAACACCCTCCGGTATACACACCATCACCAGCCAAGGCCATATGAGCTATGATCCCCCTGAACACCCTCCGGTATACACACCATCACCAGCCAAGGCCATATGAGCTATGATCCCCCTGAACACCCTCCGGTATACACACCATCACCAGCCAAGGCCATATGAGCTATGATCCCCCTGAACACCCTCTGGTATACACACCATCACCAGCCAAGGCAATATGAGCTATGATCCCCCTGAACACCCTCCGGTATACACACCATCACCAGCCAAGGCCATATGAGCTATGATCCCCCTGAACACCGTCTGGTATACACACCATCACCAGCCAAGGCAATATGAGCTATGATCCCCCTGAACACCCTCTGGTATACACACCATCACCAGCCAAGGCCATATGAGCTATGATCCCCCTGAACACCCTCCGGTATACACACCATCACCAGCCAAGGCAATATGAGCTATGATCCCCCTGAACACCCTCTGGTATACACACCATCACCAGCCAAGGCAATATGAGCTATGATCCCCCTGAACACCCTCCGGTATACACACCATCACCAGCCAAGGCAATATGAGCTATGATCCCCCTGAACACCCTCCGGTATACACACCATCACCAGCCAAGGCAATATGAGCTATGATCCCCCTGAACACCCTCCGGTATACACACCATCACCAGCCAAGGCAATATGAGCTATGATCCCCCTGAACACCCTCCGGTATACACACCATCACCAGCCAAGGCAATATGAGCTATGATCCCCCTGAACACCCTCCGGTATACACACCATCACCAGCCAAGGACATATGAGCTATGATCCCCCTGAACACCCTCCGGTATACACACCATCACCAGCCAAGGCCATATGAGCTATGATCCCCCTGAACACCCTCCGGTATACACACCATCACCAGCCAAGGCCATATGAGCTATGATCCCCCTGAACACCCTCCGGTATACACACCATCACCAGCCAAGGCCATATGAGCTATGATCCCCCTGAACACCCTCCGGTATACACACCATCACCAGCCAAGGCCATATGAGCTATGATCCCCCTGAACACCCTCCGGTATACACACCATCACCAGCCAAGGCCATATGAGCTATGATCCCCCTGAACACCCTCCGGTATACACACCATCACCAGCCAAGGCCATATGAGCTATGATCCCCCTGAACACCCTCCGGTATACACACCATCACCAGCCAAGGCCATATGAGCTATGATCCCCCTGGACACCCTCCGGTATACACACCATCACCAGCCAAGGCAATATGAGCTATGATCCCCCTGAACACCCTCCGGTATACACACCATCACCAGCCAAGGCCATATGAGCTATGATCCCCCTGAACACCCTCTGGTATACACACCATCACCAGCCAAGGCCATATGAGCTATGATCCCCCTGAACACCCTCCGGTATACACACCATCACCAGCCAAGGCCATATGAGCTATGATCCCCCTGAACACCCTCCAGTATACACACCATCACCAGCCAAGGCCATATGAGCTATGATCCCCCTGAACACCCTCCGGTATACACACCATCACCAGCCAAGGCAATATGAGCTATGATCCCCCTGGACACCCTCCGGTATACACACCATCACCAGCCAAGGCAATATGAGCTATGATCCCCCTGAACACCCTCCGGTATACACACCATCACCAGCCAAGGCCATATGAGCTATGATCCCCCTGAACACCCTGCGGTATACACACCATCACCAGCCAAGGCAATATGAGCTATGATCCCCCTGAACACCCTCCGGTATACACACCATCACCAGCCAAGGACATATGAGCTATGATCCCCCTGAACACCCTCCGGTATACACACCATCACCAGCCAAGGCAATATGAGCTATGATCCCCCTGAACACCCTCCGGTATACACACCATCACCAGCCAAGGCCATATGAGCTTTGATCACCCTGAACACCCTCCGGTATACACACCATCACCAGCCAAGGAAATATGAGCTATGATCCCCCTGAACACCCTCCGGTATACACACCATCACCAGCCAAGGCAATATGAGCTATGATCCCCCTGAACACCCTCCGGTATACACACCATCACCAGCCAAGGCCATATGAGCTTTGATCCCCCTGAACACCCTCCGGTATACACACCATCACCAGCCAAGGCCATATGAGCTTTGATCCCCCTGAACACCCTCCGGTATACACACCATCACCAGCCAAGGCAATATGAGCTATGATCCCCCTGAACACCCTCCGGTATACACACCATCACCAGCCAAGGCAATATGAGCTATGATCCCCCTGAACACCCTCCGGTATACACACCATCACCAGCCAAGGCCATATGAGCTTTGATCCCCCTGAACACCCTCCGGTATACACACCATCACCAGCCAAGGCCATATGAGCTTTGATCCCCCTGAACACCCTCCGGTATACACACCATCACCAGCCAAGGCCATATGAGCTTTGATCCCCCTGAACACCCTCCGGTATACACACCATCACCAGCCAAGGCCATATGAGCTATGATCCCCCTGAACACCCTCCGGTATACACACCATCACCAGCCAAGGCCATATGAGCTATGATCCCCCTGAACACCCTCCGGTATACACACCATCACCAGCCAAGGCCATATGAGCTATGATCCCCCTGAACACCCTCCGGTATACACACCATCACCAGCCAAGGCCATATGAGCTATGATCCCCCTGAACACCCTCCGGTATACACACCATCACCAGCCAAGGCCATATGAGCTATGATCCCCCTGAACACCCTCCGGTATACACACCATCACCAGCCAAGGCCATATGAGCTATGATCCCCCTGAACACCCTCCGGTATACACACCATCACCAGCCAAGGCAATATGAGCTATGATCCCCCTGGACACCCTCCGGTATACACACCATCACCAGCCAAGGCCACATGAGCTATGATGTCCCTGAACACCCTCCGGTATACACACCATCACCAGCCAAGGCCATATGAGCTATGATCTCCCTGAACACCCTCCGGTATACACACCATCACCAGCCAAGGCCATATGAGCTATGATCTCCCTGAACACCCTCCGGTATACACACCATCACCAGCCAAGGCCATATGAGCTATGATCCCCCTGAACACCCTCCGGTATACACACCATCACCAGCCAAGGCCATATGAGCTATGATCTCCCTGAACACCCTCCGGTATACACACCATCACCAGCCAAGGCCATATGAGCTATGATCCCCCTGAACACCCTCCGGTATACACACCATCACCAGCCAAGGCCATATGAGCTATGATCCCCCTGAACACCCTCCGGTATACACACCATCACCAGCCAAGGCCATATGAGCTATGATCTCCCTGAACACCCTCCGGTATACACACCATCACCAGCCAAGGCCATATGAGCTATGATCCCCCTGAACACCCTCCGGTATACACACCATCACCAGCCAAGGCCATATGAGCTATGATCTCCCTGAACACCCTCCGGTATACACACCATCACCAGCCAAGGCCATATGAGCTATGATCCCCCTGAACACCCTCCGGTATACACACCATCACCAGCCAAGGCCATATGAGCTATGATCTCCCTGAACACCCTCCGGTATACACACCATCACCAGCCAAGGCCATATGAGCTATGATCCCCCTGAACACCCTCCGGTATACACACCATCACCAGCCAAGGCCATATGAGCTATGATCCCCCTGAACACCCTCCGGTATACACACCATCACCAGCCAAGGCCATATGAGCTATGATCCCCCTGAACACCCTCCGGTATACACACCATCACCAGCCAAGGCCATATGAGCTATGATCCCCCTGAACACCCTCCGGTATACACACCATCACCAGCCAAGGCCATATGAGCTATGATCCCCCTGAACACCCTCCGGTATACACACCATCACCAGCCAAGGCAATATGAGCTATGATCCCCCTGAACACCCTCCGGTATACACACCATCACCAGCCAAGGCCATATGAGCTATGATCTCCCTGAACACCCTCCGGTATACACACCATCACCAGCCAAGGCCATATGAGCTATGATCCCCCTGAACACCCTCCGGTATACACACCATCACCAGCCAAGGCCATATGAGCTATGATCTCCCTGAACACCCTCCGGTATACACACCATCACCAGCCAAGGCCATATGAGCTATGATCCCCCTGAACACCCTCCGGTATACACACCATCACCAGCCAAGGCCATATGAGCTATGATCCCCCTGAACACCCTCCGGTATACACACCATCACCAGCCAAGGCCATATGAGCTATGATCCCCCTGAACACCGTCTGGTATACACACCATCACCAGCCAAGGCAATATGAGCTATGATCCCCCTGAACACCCTCCGGTATACACACCATCACCACAAATGCTTAAAATTATCTGTTATCTTTATTTTTTTGTTAACAATAAGTCTTTTATTCCTATAGTTCTTTCCACTTCCAGAATCTCTCACATTTGTCTTGACTGCCAGGATTGCTATCCTAACATGATGGTATGTGAAGGTGTGCACAGAGAACTGATGGTATGTGAAGGTGTGCACAGAGAACTGATGGTATGTGAAGGTGTGCACAGAGAACTGATGGTATGTGAAGGTGTGCACAGAGAACTGATGGTATGTGAAGGTGTGCACAGAGAACTGATGGTATGTGAAGGTGTGCACAGAGAACTGATGGTATATGAAGGTGTGCACAGAGAACTGATGGTATATGAAGGTGTGCACAGAGAACTGATGGTATATGAAGGTGTGCACAGAGAACTGATGGTATATGAAGGTGTGCACAGAGAACTGATGGTATGTGAAGGTGTGCACAGAGAACTGATGGTATATGAAGGTGTGCACAGAGAACTGATGGTATATGAAGGTGTGCACAGAGAACTGATGGTATATGAAGGTGTGCACAGAGAACTGATGGTATATGAAGGTGTGCACAGAGAACTGATGGTATGTGAAGGTGTGCACAGAGAACTGATGGTATGTGAAGGTGTGCACAGAGAACTGATGGTATATGAAGGTGTGCACAGAGAACTGATGGTATATGAAGGTGTGCACAGAGAACTGATGGTATATGAAGGTGTGCACAGAGAACTGATGGTATGTGAAGGTGTGCACAGAGAACTGATGGTATATGAAGGTGTGCACAAAGAACTGATGGTATATGAAGGTGTGCACAGAGAACTGATGGTATATGAAGGTGTGCACAGAGAACTGATGGTATGTGAAGGTGTGCACAGAGAACTGATGGTATGTGAAGGTGTGCACAGAGAACTGATGGTATGTGAAGGTGTGCACAGAGAACTGATGGTATATGAAGGTGTGCACAGAGAACTGATGGTATATGAAGGTGTGCACAGAGAACTGATGGTATATGAAGGTGTGCACAGAGAACTGATGGTATATGAAGGTGTGCACAGAGAACTGATGGTATGTGAAGGTGTGCACAGAGAACTGATGGTATATGAAGGTGTGCACAGAGAACTGATGGTATATGAAGGTGTGCACAGAGAACTGATGGTATATGAAGGTGTGCACAGAGAACTGATGGTATATGAAGGTGTGCACAGAGAACTGATGGTATGTGAAGGTGTGCACAGAGAACTGATGGTATATGAAGGTGTGCACAGAGAACTGATGGTATATGAAGGTGTGCACAGAGAACTGATGGTATATGAAGGTGTGCACAGAGAACTGATGGTATGTGAAGGTGTGCACAGAGAACTGATGGTATATGAAGGTGTGCACAGAGAACTGATGGTATATGAAGGTGTGCACAGAGAACTGATGGTATATGAAGGTGTGCACAGAGAACTGATGGCATATGAAGGTGTGCACAGAGAACTGATGGTATATGAAGGTGTGCACAGAGAACTGATGGTATATGAAGGTGTGCACAGAGAACTGATGGTATATGAAGGTGTGCACAGAGAACTGATGGTATGTGAAGGTGTGCACAGAGAACTGATGGTATATGAAGGTGTGCACAGAGAACTGATGGTATATGAAGGTGTGCACAGAGAACTGATGGTATATGAAGGTGTGCACAGAGAACTGATGGCATATGAAGGTGTGCACAGAGAACTGATGGTATATGAAGGTGTGCACAGAGAACTGATGGTATATGAAGGTGTGCACAGAGAACTGATGGTATGTGAAGGTGTGCACAGAGAACTGATGGTATGTGAAGGTGTGCACAGAGAACTGATGGTATGTGAAGGTGTGCACAGAGAACTGAAGCATGAGAGGTTGTGTACGTTACTTTACTTCCATGGTCTGACTCAGAGGCTGCAAGTGACGTTACTTTACTTCCATGGTCTGACTCAGAGGCTGCAAGTGACGTTACTTTACTTCCATGGTCTGACTCACAGGCTGCAAGTGACGTTACTTTACTTCCATGGTCTGACTCACAGGCTGCAAGTGACGTTACTTTATTCCATGGTCTGACTCAGAGGCTGCAAGTGACGTTACTTTACTTCCATGGTCTGACTCAGAGGCTGCAAGTGACGTTACTTTACTTCCATGGTCTGACTCACAGGCTGCAAGTGACGTTACTTTACTTCCATGGTCTGACTCAGAGGCTGCAAGTGACGTTACTTTACTTCCATGGTCTGACTCAGAGGCTGCAAGTGACGTTACTTTACTTCCATGGTCTGACTCAGAGGCTGCAAGTGACGTTACTTTACTTCCATGGTCTGACTCAGAGGCTGCAAGTGACGTTACTTTACTTCCATGGTCTGACTCAGAGGCTGCAAGTGACGTTACTTTACTTCCATGGTCTGACTCAGAGGCTGCAAGTGACGTTACTTTACTTCCATGGTCTGACTCACAGGCTGCAAGTGACGTTACTTTACTTCCATGGTCTGACTCAGAGGCTGCACGTGACGTGACTTTACTCCCATGGTCTGACTCAGAGGCTGCAAGTGACGTTACTTTACTTCCATGGTCTGACTCACAGGCTGCAAGTGACGTTACTTTACTTCCATGGTCTGACTCAGAGGCTGCAAGTGACGTTACTTTACTTCCATGGTCTGACTCAGAGGCTGCAAGTGACGTTACTTTACTTCCATGGTCTGACTCAGAGGCTGCAAGTGACGTTACTTTACTTCCATGGTCTGACTCAGAGGCTGCAAGTGACGTTACTTTACTTCCATGGTCTGACTCACAGGCTGCAAGTGACGTTACTTTACTTCCATGGTCTGACTCAGAGGCTGCAAGTGACGTGACTTTACTCCCATGGTCTGACTCAGAGGCTGCAAGTGACGTTACTTTACTTCCATGGTCTGACTCACAGGCTGCAAGTGACGTTACTTTACTTCCATGGTCTGACTCAGAGGCTGCAAGTGACGTTACTTTACTTCCATGGTCTGACTCAGAGGCTGCAAGTGACGTTACTTTACTTCCATGGTCTGACTCAGAAGCTGCAAGTGACGTTACTTTACTTCCATGGTCTGACTCAGAGGCTGCAAGTGACGTTACTTTACTTCCATGGTCTGACTCAGAGGCTGCAAGTGACGTTACTTTACTTCCATGGTCTGACTCAGAGGCTGCAAGTGACGTTACTTTACTTCCATGGTCTGACTCACAGGCTGCAAGTGACGTTACTTTACTTGCATGGTCTGACTCAGAGGCTGCAAGTGACGTTACTTTACTTCCATGGTCTGACTCACAGGCTGCAAGTGACGTTACTTTACTTCCATGGTCTGACTCAGAGGCTGCAAGTGACGTTACTTTACTTCCATGGTCTGACTCAGAGGCTGCAAGTGACGTTACTTTACTTCCATGGTCTGACTCAGAGGCTGCAAGTGACGTTACTTTACTTCCATGGTCTGACTCAGAGGCTGCAAGTGACGTTACTTTACTTCCATGGTCTGACTCAGAGGCTGCAAGTGACGTTACTTTACTTCCATGGTCTGACTCAGAGGCTGCAAGTGACGTTACTTTACTTCCATGGTCTGACTCAGAGGCTGCAAGTGACGTTACTTTACTTCCATGGTCTGACTCACAGGCTGCAAGTGACGTTACTTTACTTCCATGGTCTGACTCACAGGCTGCAAGTGACGTTACTTTACTTCCATGGTCTGACTCAGAGGCTGCAAGTGACGTTACTTTACTTCCATGGTCTGACTCAGAGGCTGCAAGTGACGTTACTTTACTTCCATGGTCTGACTCAGAGGCTGCAAGTGACGTTACTTTACTTCCATGGTCTGACTCAGAGGCTGCAAGTGACGTTACTTTACTTCCATGGTCTGACTCACAGGCTGCAAGTGACGTTTCTTTACTTCCATGGTCTGACTCAGAGGCTGCAAGTGACGTTACTTTACTTCCATGGTCTGACTCAGAGGCTGCAAGTGACGTTACTTTACTTCCATGGTCTGACTCACAGGCTGCAAGTGACGTTACTTTACTTCCATGGTCTGACTCAGAGGCTGCAAGTGACTTTACTTTACTTCCATGGTCTGACTCAGAGGCTGCAAGTGACGTTACTTTACTTCCATGGTCTGACTCAGAGGCTGCAAGTGACGTTACTTTACTTCCATGGTCTTACTCAGAGGCTGCAAGTGACGTTACTTTACTTCCATGGTCTGACTCAGAGGCTGCAAGTGACGTTACTTTACTTCCATGGTCTGACTCAGTGGCTGCAAGTGACGTTACTTTACTTCCATGGTCTGACTCAGAGGCTGCAAGTGACGTTACTTTACTTCCATGGTCTGACTCAGAGGCTGCAAGTGACGTTACTTTACTTCCATGGTCTGACTCAGAGGCTGCAAGTGACGTTACTTTACTTCCATGGTCTGACTCAGAGGCTGCAAGTGACGTTACTTTACTTCCATGGTCTGACTCACAGGCTGCAAGTGACGTTACTTTACTTCCATGGTCTGACTCAGAGGCTGCAAGTGACGTTACTTTACTTCCATGGTCTGACTCAGAGGCTGCAAGTGACGTGGATGGAAACCTTCTGTAGCATTCCATGTTTTTACCTTTAAGTAACAATTTCATAAATGAACGTTACGGTCTCATGGTAAATAATGGCGCTGTTATTCAACCAAGATATAGCAAAAACATCTTAATAGATCATGTCTTACTCTACAGTCTGCTGTATACACAAGTGATAATGGTGGTGACACAGTGTACAGGTGATAATGGTAGTGACACCGTACACAGGTTATAATGGTGGTGACACTGTACACAGGTTATAATGGTGGTGACACTGTACACAGGTTATAATGGTGATGACACTGTACACAGGTTATAATGGTGATGACACTGTACACAGGTTATAATGGTGGTGACACTGTACACAGGTGATAATGGTAGTGACACCGTACACAGGTTATAATGGTGGTGACATTGGACAAAGGTTATAATGGTGATGACACTGTACACAGGTTATAATGGTGGTGACACTACACAGGTGATAATGGTGATGACACTGTACACAGGTTATAATGGTAGTGACACTGTACACAGGTTATAATGGTGATGACACTGTACACAGGTTATAATGGTGATGACACTGTACACAGGTGATAACAGCAGTGTCACTATCCACAGGTTGATCATCTTCGTGGGATGAGTAAGGCCGTGAAGAGGCTGGTGGAGGCTGGCCTGGTGTTGGGTGTCCATCAAAACCAAGATGACCTCCGCTACTCCAGGATAACTTTACAAGATGGTCAACTGTATCTCCATGTTCTCCAGCACCAACCATCACCACCCACCCACGCCCACACTATCCAGGTACTTTATTACACCACCATTCTTACTGTACCACAACAGTATCCAGGTACTTTATTACACTACCACTCTTACTGTACCACCACACTATCCAGGTACTTTATTACACTACCACTCTTACTGTACCACCATACTATCCAGGTACTTTATTACACTACCACTCTTACTGTACCACCATACTATCCAGGTACTTTATTACACTACCACTCTTACTGTACCACCATACTATCCAGGTACTTTATTACACCACCATTCTTACTGTACCACCACACTATCCAGGTACTTTATTACACTACCACTCTTACTGTACCACAACAGTATCCAGGTACTTTATTACACTACCACTCTTACTGTACCACAACAGTATCCAAGTACTTTATTACACTACCACTCTTACTCTACCACCACACTATCCAGGTACTTTATTACACTACCACTCTTACTGTACCACCACACTATCCAGGTACTTTATTACACTACCACTCTTACTGTACCACCACACTATCCAGGTACTTTATTACACTACCACTCTTACTGTACCACCATACTATCCAGGTACTTTATTACACTACCACTCTTACTGTACCACCATACTATCCAGGTACTTTATTACACTACCACTCTTACTGTACCACCACACTCTCCAGGTACTTTATTACACTACCACTCTTACTGTACCACCACAATATCCAGGTACTTTATTACACTACCACTCTTACTGTACCACCATACTATCCAGGTACTTTATTACACTCTGCCACCACACTATCCAGGTACTTTATTACACTACCACTCTTACTCTACCACCACACTATCCAGGTACTTTATTACACTACCACTCTTACTCTACCACCACACTATCCAGGTACTTTATTACACTACCACTCTTACTGTACCACCACAATATCCAGGTACTTTATTACACTGCCACTCTTACTGTACCACCAGACTATCCAGGGACTTTATTACACTCTGCCACCACACTATCCAGGTACTTTATTACACTACCACTCTTACTCTACCACCACACTATCCAGGTACTTTATTACACTACCACTCTTACTGTACCACCACACTGTCCAGGTACTTTATTACACTACCACTCACTCTTACAGTATACACCCACCTACTCCCACCCTCGACAAACTACTGCACCAACACAAAGGTATAATTCAGAGGGCTGACGAGGAGTTGCTGATGTGATTTCTGAATTTATAGAAGACAGAACAAAATAAGATGACCAAGAGAATGTTTAAACCTTTAATGGGAGGAAAGAAGGGTATGGGTTTTCTCAGGAAGGGTTGAAGGGGGTATAAGGGAAGGGTAGGGGTTTTCTCAAAAAAGGTTGAAGGGGGTATAACGGAAGGGTAGGGGTTTTCTCAGGAAGGGTTGAAGGGGGTATAAGGGAAGGGTAGGGGTTTTCTCAGGAAGGGTTGAAAGGGGTATAACGGAAGGGTAGGGGTTTTCTCAGGAAAGGTTGAAAGGGGTATAAGGGAAGGGTAGGGGTTTTCTCAAGAAAGGTTGAAAGGGCTATAAGGGAAGGGTATGGGTTTTCTCAAGAAAGGTTGAAAGGGCTATAAGGGAAGGGTATGGGTTTTCTCAAGAAAGGTTGAAAGGGGTGTAAGGGAAGGGTAGAGGTTTTCTCAGGAAAGGTTGAAAGGGGTATAAGGGAAGGGTATGGGTTTTCTCAGGAAAGGTTGAAAGGGGTATAAAGGAAGGGTATGGGTTTTCTCAGGAAAGGTTGAAAGGGGTATAAAGGAAGCGTATGGGTTTTCTCAGGAAAGGTTGAAAGGGGTATAAAGGAAGGGTATGGGTTTTCTCAGGAAGGGTTGAAAGGGGTATAAGGGAAGGGTAGGGGTTTTCTCAGGAAAGGTTGAAAGGGGTATAAGGGAAGGGTAGGGGTTTTCTCAAGAAAGGTTGAAAGGGCTATAATGGAAGGGTATGGGTTTTCTCAAGAAAGGTTGAAAGGGGTGTAAGGGAAGGGTAGAGGTTTTCTCAGGAAAGGTTGAAAGGGGTATAAGGGAAGGGTATGGGTTTTCTCAGGAAAGGTTGAAAGGGGTATAAAGGAAGGGTATGGGTTTTCTCAGGAAAGGTTGAAAGGGGTATAAAGGAAGGGTATGAGTTTTCTCAGGAAAGGTTGAAAGGGGTATAAAGGAAGGGTATGGGTTTTCTCAGGAAAGGTTGAAAGGGGTATAAAGGAAGGGTATGGATTTTCTCAGGAAAGGTTGAAAGGGGTATAAGGGAAGGGTAGAGGTTTTCTCAGGAAAGGTTGAAAGGATTATAAGGGAAGTTTTGAGTGGTAATGGGTTTAGCATCCAGCAGGGGTGTGTGACCATGAGATAAGATTTGTTTATGTCATTACATGTTGTAGGAGGACAAGCAAGGTAACTTGAAGAACTTCAGAGATACTGGTTAGCTGCACTTGAGTACTGGAGGTGGGTACAACTAGAGTGAATGTACTCTGGAGGAGGGGTTGTAATGTTGACATTGGTATAAACCTTGGTAATAAATACCGACAAGTTGGTTTAGGAAGACACGTAAGCAAACACTGTGACACATTTATTAGAAAACGTTTCGGTCCTGGGACCTTGATCACTTCTAACATACAGAGGTAGAAAAGCATTATATATATAGGCGGAGAGTGAGGTGTGACGCACGTGACCTGAGGAATGTCATAAGAACACAAGAATGGAGGAACACTGTAGAAGCCCCACTGGCCCATGCAAGGCAGGTCCTTATCAAAACAACCTCTGCCTATGATGAGGACGGGTAGACGATGAAATCATGTGACTCCTGTGTTGTTGGGTTGGTGGTGCTTAAGTATCATGTATGCCAATGTTTTTGAAATTTTTGTAGTTTCCAGTGTTGCGTTCTATAGTGTCGGTGATGGCGATTAGTGAGGCTTCTAGGCACCGTCGGCGTCTGAGGTCTGGTTCGGTGAGAACGAGTTGTGCCTCATTCCAGTTCATCAAATGTCCCGTGGAGTCTCTGTGGAGGACACAGGCGTACCTTACATCGTCTCTGTTAGAGGCATTTCGATGCTCATTCAAGCGGACTGTAAGATCTCTGCCTGTCTCGCCTACATATTTCTTGGGACAGAACCCACAGGGGATAGTGTAGACGCCTGCTGTAGAAGTTAGAGGTGTGGGGCTGCGTTTCGTAGTGAGGTCTTTGATAGATGATGTGTTTATGGTGGAAACGTTGATGTTACTCATAGCAAGTGCCCGGCGAGTATTCGTGGCAACATTACCACATGGGAGTACTATGAACTGCTTAGGGGGCTGTTCCATGGGCGGTTTGTTGAGAATAGCTTGTGCCTTAAGTCTGCAATCTCGGATGAAGAAAGATGGGAACTGAAGACGTGTAAAGGCTTGTGTTATGTAAGTGCATTCTTCTTCTAGAAAACAAGGGCTGGAGATGCGAAGAGCTCTCAAGAAGAAGCCAATGGGGACTCCAGAAATCATAAATAACTTATCTTCCTATACACTAACCGTCACCGAGACAGAAGCCCTCAGCCTAGGGCTCAAGTTTACTACTGGCATCAACAAGAAACATAATCTGGTGGATATGGTAACCAAGAACCAACCTTTTGGAGGCTCCGAGTTTCAAAAAGGCTTTGTTCAAGGAATTATCACTGCTGCAGCTACTGAGCCTTCAAGACCGGTCATTCCCAGAAGATACATCCAAGCACTCAGGAACCTGGCCAACAACGATGATATCGTCATTACAACCGCTGACAAAGGAGGTGGTGTGGTGTTACTCAACACTGTCGACTACAACAATAAAGTTTTAAATCTTCTCAACGATGCCAACACATACCAGCCTGTATCAGAATCAGTGCTACTTTTCTTCAAAAGGCTCGTAGCATCTTACGAAAATCAGAACAAGGCAAAAAACTACTTAAACTTTTACCAGGTCAACCGAAACCAGCACGTCTGTATGGCCTTCCTAAGACACACAAACCTGGCATCCCACTACGGCCTATCACTTCGGGCATAGGGAGTGCACCACACAGGCTAGCCGGCCATCTTGCCAAATACCTTTCAGCGCTTCTGGGCACCATCAGTCAAGCCCACCTCAAGCACTCAGGTGACCTTCTCTCCCGAATTTCCAACCTGAATGTCAAAAACAAAAGCATGGCTTCCTTCGATGTCACAGCCCTCTTTACCAACGTTCCTACTGACGCTGCAATCAACATTCTGAGACAGAGGCTCACTGAAAACCACGACCTCCCTTTACCTCTTCTAGACTTCATCAATCTAGTGGAACTTTGTGTTAATTTCAACTTCTTCAAGTATCAGGACAACTGTTACAAACAATGCTTTGGGATGGCAATGGGCAGCCCGCTCAGTGCTGTGCTTGCCAACCTCTTCATGGAAAACCTGGAGACAGAGAAATTCAGCACCCTCATTCCCAACACCGTTACCTGGCTAAGATACGTTGATGATGTATTGGTTTTCTATCCAAGACGTCTCAATATCCAGGCCCTTCTCAGCAAGATCAATGCAGTTGAACCATCAATAAAGTTTACACTTGAACTCGAAAATGATGGCAAACTTCCTTTCCTCGACGTTCTACTGTGCAGATCTCCCGACAGTGACAAACTTCTCTTCAAAGTGCATAGAAAACCTACCAACAAGGACGATCTTATACACTTTTATTCACACCAAGACACTCGCACTAAGAGAGGAGTCCTCATTGGCTTCTTCTTGAGAGCTCTTCGCATCTCCAGCCCTTGTTTTCTAGAAGAAGAATGCACTTACATAACACAAGCCTTTACACGTCTTCAGTTCCCATCTTTCTTCATCCGAGATTGCAGACTTAAGGCACAAGCTATTCTCAACAAACCGCCCATGGAACAGCCCCCTAAGCAGTTCATAGTACTCCCATGTGGTGATGTTGCCACGAATACTCGCCGGGCACTTGCTATGAGTAACATCAACGTTTCCACCATAAACACATCATCTATCAAAGACCTCATTACAAAATGCAGCCCCACACCTCTAACTTCTACAGCAGGCGTCTACACTATCCCCTGTGGGTTCTGTCCCAAGAAATATGTAGGCGAGACAGGCAGAGATCTTACAGTCCGCTTGAATGAGCATCGAAATGCCTCTAACAGAGACGATATAAGGTACGCCTGTGTCCTCCACAGAGACTCCACGGGACATTTGATGAACTGGAATGAGGCACAACTCGTTCTCACCGAACCAGACCTCAGACGCCGATGGTGCCTAGAAGCCTCACTAATCGCCATCACCGACACTATAGAGCGCAACACTGGAAACTACAAAATTTCAAAAACATTGGCATACATGATACTTAAGCACCACCAACCCAACAACACAGGAGTCACATGATTTCATCGTCTACCCGTCCTGATCATAGGCAGAGGTTGTTTTGATAAGGACCTGCCTCGCATGGGCCAGTGGGGCTTCTACAGTGTTCCTCCATTCTTGTGTTCTTATGACATTCCTCAGGTCACGTGCGTCACACCTCACTCTCTGCCTATATATATAAAATGCCTTTCTACCTCTGTATGTTAGAAGTGATCAAGGTCCCAGGACCGAAACGTTTTCTAATAAATGTGTCATAGTGTTTGCTTACGTGTCTTTCTAAACCAATGTTGACATTAATGGAGGTGGGTACAACTAGAGTGAATGTACTCTGAAGCAGGGGTTGTAATGTTGACATTAATGAATGTGGGTATAACTAGAGTGAATGTACTCTGAAGGAGGGGTTGTAATGTTGACATTAATGGAGGTGGGTATAACTAGAGTGAATGTACTCTGAAGGAGGGGTTGTAATGTTGACATTAATGGAGGTGGGTATAACTAGAGTGAATGTACTCTGGAGGAGGGTTGGTGGTGTTGACATTGGACAGATATTTGAGCTGTGTTTGTGTGTGTATGGCAAGACAACTGTTGTATAAATAATGGTGAATGTGTCTTTTTCTGTGTCAACCAACCTTCATTAATGATGTTGACACTCTTCTATGTTGACACTCTTTCATGTTGTCACTCTTCCATGTTGACACTCTTCCATGTTGACACTCTTCCATGTTGACACTCTTCCATGTTGACACTCTTCCATGCTGACACTCTTCCATGTTGACACTCTTCCATGTTGACACTCTTCCATGTTGACACTCTTCCATGTTGACACTCTTCCATGTTGACACTCTTCCATGTTGACACTCTTCCATGTTGACATTCTTCCATGTTGACATGACACTCTTCCATGTTGACACTCTTCCATGTTGACACTCTTCCATGTTGACACTCTTCCATGTTGACACTCTTCCATGTTGACACTCTTCCATGTTGACACTCTTCCATGTTGACACTCTTCCATGTTGACACTCTTCCATGTTGACACTCTTCCATGTTGACACTCTTCCATGTTGACACTCTTCCATGTTGACACTCTTCCATGTTGACATTCTTCCATGTTGACATTCTTCCATGTTGACACTCTTCCATGCTGACACTCTTCCATGTTGACACTTCCATGTTGACACTCTTCCATGTTGACACTTCCATGTTGACACTCTTCCATGTTGACACTCTTCCATGTTGACACTCTTCCATGTTGACACTCTTCCATGTTGACACTTCCATGTTGACATTCTTCCATGTTGACATTCTTCCATGTTGACACTCTTCCATGTTGACACTCTTCCATGTTGACACTCTTCCATGTTGACACTTCCATGTTGACACTCTTCCATGTTGACACTCTTCCATGTTGACACTCTTCCATGGTGACACTCTTCCATGTTGACACTCTTCCATGTTGACACTCTTCCATGTTGACACTCTTCCATGTTGACACTCTTCCATGTTGACACTCTTCCATGTTGACACTCTTCCATGTTGACACTCTTCCATGTTGACACTCTTCCATGTTGACACTCTTCCATGTTGACACTCTTCCATGTTGACATTCTTCCATGTTGACACTCTTCCATGTTGACACTCTTCCATGTTGACACTCTTCCATGTTGACACTCTTCCATGTTGACACTCTTCTATGTTGACACTCTTCCATGTTGACACTCTTCCATGTTGACACTCTTCCATGTTGACACTCTTCTATGTTGACACTCTTCCATGTTGACACTCTTCCATGTTGACACTCTTCCATGTTGACACTCTTCCATGTTGACACTCTTCCATGTTGACACTCTTCCATGTTGACACTCTTCCATGTTGACACTCTTCCATGTTGACACTCTTCCATGTTGACACTCTTCCATGTTGACACTCTTCCATGTTGACACTCTTCCATGTTGACACTCTTCCATGTTGACACTCTTCCATGTTGACACTCTTCCATGTTGACACTCTTCCATGTTGACATTCTTCCATGTTGACACTCTTCTATGTTGACACTCTTCCATGTTGACACTCTTCCATGTTGACACTCTTCCATGTTGACACTCTTCTATGTTGACACTCTTCCATGTTGACACTCTTCCATGTTGACACTCTTCCATGTTGACACTTCCATGTTGACACTCTTCCATGTTGACACTTCCATGTTGACACTCTTCTATGTTGACACTTCCATGTTGACACTTCCATGTTGATACTCTTCCATGTTGACACTTCCATGTTGACACTCTTCCATGTTGACACTTCCATGTTGACATTCTTCCATGTTGACACTCTTCCATGTTGACACTCTTCCATGTTGACACTCTTCCATGTTGACACTCTTCCATGTTGACACTTCCATGTTGACACTTCCATGTTGACACTCTTCCATGTTGACATTCTTCCATGTTGACACTCTTCCATGTTGACACTCTTCCATGTTGACACTCTTCCATGTTGACACTCTTCCATGTTGACACTCTTCCATGTTGACATTCTTCCATGTTGACACTCTTCCATGTTGACACTCTTCCATGTTGACACTCTTCCATGTTGACACTCTTCCATGTTGACACTCTTCTATGTTGACACTCTTCCATGTTGACACTCTTCCATGTTGACACTCTTCCATGTTGACACTCTTCTATGTTGACACTCTTCCATGTTGACACTCTTCCATGTTGACACTTCCATGTTGACACTCTTCCATGTTGACATTCTTCCATGTTGACATTCTTCCATGTTGACACTCTTCCATGTTGACACTCATGTTGACACTCTTCCATGTTGACACTCTTTCATGTTGTCACTCTTCCATGTTGACACTCTTCCATGTTGACACTCTTTCATGTTGACACTCTTCCATGTTGACACTCTTCCATGTTGACACTCTTTCATGTTGACACTCTTCCATGTTGACACTCTTCCATGTTGACACTCTTCCATGTTGACACTCTTCCATGTTGACACTCTTCCATGTTGACACTCTTTCATGTTGACACTCTTCCATGTTGACACTCTTCCATGTTGACACTCTTTCATGTTGGCACTCTTCTATGTTGACATTCTTCCATGTTGACACTCTTCCATGTTGACACACTTATATGTTGGCACTCTTCCATGTTGACACTTTTCCATGTTGACACTCTTCCATGTTGACACATCCATGTCGACATTCTTCCATGTTGACACACTTCCATGTTGACACTCTTCCATGTTGACACTCTTCCATGTTGACACTTTTCCATGTTGACACTCTTCCATGTTGACACTTTTCCATGTTGACACTCTTCCATGTTGACACTCTTCCATGTTGACACTCTTCCATGGTGACACTCTTCCATGTTGACACTCTTCCATGTTGACACTTTTCCATGTTGACACTCTTCCATGTTGACACTCTTCCATGTTGACACTCTTCCATGTTGACACTTTTCCATGTTGACACTTTTCCATGTTGACACTCTTCCATGTTGACACTCTTCCATGTTGACACTTTTCCATGTTGACACTCTTCCATGGTGACACTCTTCCATGTTGACACTCTTCCATGTTGACACTTTTCCATGTTGACACTCTTCCATGTTGACACTTTTCCATGTTGACATTCTTCCATGTTGACACTTTTCCATGTTGACACTCTTCCATGTTGACACTCTTCCATGTTGACACACTTCCATGTTGACACATCCATGTTGACACACTTCCATGTTGACACTCTTCCATGTTGACACATCCATGTTGACACACTTCCATGTTGACACTTTCATGTTGACACTTTTCCATGTTGACATTCTTCCATGTTGACACTCTTCCATGTTGACACATCCATGTTGACACTCTTCCATGTTGACACTCTTCCATGTTGACACTTTTCCATGTTGACACTTCCATGTTGACACACTTCCATGTTGACACTTTTCCATGTTGACACATCCATGTTGACACACTTCCATGTTGACACTCTTCCATGTTGACACTCTTCCATGTTGACACACTTCCATGTTGACACTCTTCCATGTTGACACACATCCATGTTGGCACTCTTCCATGTTGACACACTTCCATGTTGACACACTTCCATGTTGACACACATCCATGTTGACACTCTTCCATGTTGACACACTTCCATGTTGACACTTTTCCATGTTGACACTTTTCCATGTTGACACTCTTCCATGTTGACACTTTTCCATGTTGACACTTTTCCATGTTGACACTCTTCCATGTTGACACTCTTCCATGTTGACACTCTTCCATGTTGACACTTTTCCATGTTGACACTTCCATGTTGACACTTTTCCATGCTGACACTCTTCCATGTTGACACTCTTCCATGTTGACACTCTTCCATGCTGACACTCTTCCATGTTGACACTCTTCCATGTTGACACTCTTCCATGTTGACACTTTTCCATGTTGACACTCTTCCATGTTGACACTTTTCCATGTTGACACTTTTCCATGTTGACACTTTTCCATGTTGACACCCTTCCATGTTGACACTCTTCCATGTTGACACTCTTCCATGCTGACACTCTTCCATGTTGACACTCTTCCATGGTGACACTCTTCCATGCTGACACTCTTCCATGCTGACACTCTTCCATGCTGACACTCTTCCATGTTGACACTTCCATGGTGACACTCTTCCATGCTGACACTCTTCCATGTTGACATTCTTCCATGCTGACACTCTTCCATGGTGACACTCTTCCATGTTGACACTCTTCCATGGTGACACTCTTCCATGCTGACACTCTTCCATGTTGACACTCTTCCATGGTGACACTCTTCCATGCTGACACTCTTCCATGCTGACACTCTTCCATGTTGACACTCTTCCATGTTGACACTCTTCCATGTTGACACTCTTCCATGGTGACACTCTTCCATGCTGACACTCTTCCATGCTGACACTCTTCCATGTTGACACTCTTCCATGTTGACACTTCCATGTTGACACTCTTCCATGTTGACACTCTTCCATGCTGACACTCTTCCATGGTGACACTCTTCCATGCTGACACTCTTCCATGGTGACACTCTTCCATGCTGACACTCTTCCATGGTGACACTCTTCCATGTTGACACTCTTCCATGTTGACACTCTTCCATGCTGACACTCTTCCATGTTGACACTCTTCCATGTTGACACCCTTCCATGCTGACACTCTTCCATGGTGACACTCTTCCATGTTGACACTCTTCCATGTTGACACTCTTCCATGCTGACACTCTTCCATGTTGACACTCTTCCATGTTGACACTCTTCCATGCTGACACTCTTCCATGTTGACACTTCCATGTTGACACTCTTCCATGCTGAGACTCTTCCATGTTGACACTTCCATGTTGACACTCTTCCATGTTGACACTTCCATGTTGACACTCTTCCATGCTGACACTCTTCCATGCTGACACTCTTCCACGTTGACACTCTTCCATGTTGACACTCTTCCATGTTGACACTCTTCCATGCTGACACTCTTCCATGCTGACACTCTTCCATGTTGACACTTCCATGTTGACACTCTTCCATGCTGAGACTCTTCCATGTTGACACTTCCATGTTGACACTCTTCCATGCTGACACTCTTCCATGTTGACACTCTTCCATGCTGAGACTCTTCCATGTTGACACTCTTCCATGCTGACACTCTTCCATGCTGACACTCTTCCATGGTGACACTCTTCCATGTTGACACTCTTCCATGTTGACACTCTTCCATGCTGAGACTCTTCCATGTTGACACTTCCATGTTGACACTCTTCCATGCTGACACTCTTCCATGTTGACACTCTTCCATGCTGAGACTCTTCCATGTTGACACTCTTCCATGCTGACACTCTTCCATGCTGACACTCTTCCATGTTGACACTCTTCCATGTTGACACTCTTCCATGCTGAGACTCTTCCATGTTGACACTTCCATGTTGACACTCTTCCATGCTGACACTCTTCCATGTTGACACTCTTCCATGCTGAGACTCTTCCATGCTGAGACTCTTCCATGTTGACACTCTTCCATGCTGACACTCTTCCATGCTGACACTCTTCCATGGTGACACTCTTCCATGTTGACACTCTTCCATGTTGACACTCTTCCTTGGTGACACTCTTCCATGCTGATACTCTTCCATAAGAATATAAGAACATAAGAAAGAAGGAACACCGCAACAGGCCTATTAACCCATGCGGAGCAGGTCCATGTCCCCCCTCCCTGGATTAGCCCAATGACCCACACAGTCTGGCCACCTCCACTCAAAGAAGGAGCACAGCACCAGACCCAGCAGCACAAGCTAGTCAGGTTCAACTCACTCATGTATTTATCTAACCTATTTTCAAAACTACACAACATTTTAGCCTGAATAACATAAGGACATAAGAAAGGAGGAACACTGCAGGAGGCCTGCTTGCCCATACTAGGCAGGTCCTTTACAATTCATCTCACTAACAAAACATATGCCCAACCCAATTTTCAATGCTACCCAAGAAACAAGCTCCGATGTGCAAGTCCCACTCAAATCCAACCCCTCCCACTCATGTACTTATCCAACCTAAATTTGAAACTACCCAAAGTCCTAGCCTCAATAACCCAACTAGGTAGACTGTTCCACTGATCAACAGTTTGAAATGTGAGAATCTTCATTCATATACACTTGTATGATTTTTAACACACAAGTGAATAAAATGCTTGCAATTCACTTTTTTTTTTTAAGTGTTAGGTGCAAAAACTAATGTGGTATATTGTTTTTACTTGTTAGCTCTTAAGAGTTTACTTGTTTCTAGATTCTGTATGCACAGGTCACTACATGAAAGAATTCTTTCGACAAACTGGCTATATCCCACTGAGGCAGGGTGGCCCAAAAAGAAAATAGCAAGTTTCTCTTTTTAAATATAGTAACATACAGGAGAAGGGGTTACTAGTTAAAATTTAAAAAAAAAAAAAATTAAAAAAAATTCAGCTTGAGTGGTGACGTGTACTTAGCTCAGTGGTGACGTGTACTTAGCTCTGTGAAGACCTGTTTGTGTGCTCTCTGTGAATCTGAACCAGGATGCCCTCTCTTGAGCAACTTTACCAGCAGCTGAGAGAAGAGCTCAGAGTTGCTAAGATGGAGATACGGCGATTAACGGAGGAGAACAAGAGGATTCGTAGTAATCCTCCTGTTGTGAGTCTCCAGGTTAAGAGGGGAGCTTGGTCAGTGGCCGGGCAACATGGAACCAAGCTGAAGATCAAGAAAACGGTTGGAGAGGCACAAACAACGAGAAACCAGAAGACTACCGTGGAAACTTCCAACCCATTCTCGGTGCTACCCGACGAATGTGAGTGTTCTACTGGGAATGCCACAACGAGCACCAAGGAAGCATTGGCAGACGTGAGTGAGACATCCCTAGAAACCCCAACGAAGACCATCGAGAACGTCTTGACGAATTCTACAAGTGGTGTAATGCTACCTGGCGAATTTGAGTCGACTACTCGGAGCATCATGACGGACGACGCCAAGGAAGGTAAAAACATTGTTGTTGTTGGGGATAGTCAGATTAGGTACATGGATAGGGCATTCTGTTTGAAGGATAGGAGTAGGAGGCAGAGAGTGTGTTTTCCTGGGGCTGGGATGAAGGATATTGTTAGCCGTCTGGATGACATCATGAGAGGTAATGGGAGCAATCCTATTATCTGTCTCAGTGCTGGAGGCAACGATGTTGGCAGACGTAGGAGTGAGGACCTGATTAGCAGGTATAGGTCAGCAATAGAGATAATTAGGAAGAAGGGTGGGAAACCTGTCATATGTGGCATTTTGCCAAGGAGAGGAGTTGGAAATGAATGGTTGTCCAGAGCAATTGGTGTCAATTGCTGGCTGGACAAATACTGTAAGGAAAATGCGGTAACATTCATTGACAACTGGGACCTCTTCTATGGCAGAAATGACATGTATGCCAGGGATGGGGTTCACTTATCTAGGTGTGGGGTGGGAGCACTGGCCAACGCAGTGGAGGGAGCTGTTAGGTCTTTAAACTAGGAATAGTTAGTGGTATGGGTTTCTGCGGGAAAACTGTGAAGTCTCAGGGTAGTAATATGAGTACTAGGAGAACTAGTAATAGGCAAAATGAGATGGATATCGGAAGGCCAGTGGCACTAATTGACAAGGACAGTAATAGGTTTAGTGGAATAACAGAAAGGAGCAGGAATGATAAAGAGAAAGGAGGGTCCTTAAGTATATATTACACAAATAGCCGCAGTGCTAGGAATAAGATGGACGAGTTGAGACTAGTTGCTAGTGCAGGTAACATAGATGTATTTGCCATTACTGAGACGTGGTTTAATTCAAAAAGTCGGGACATGCCTGCAGAATGTCACATTCAGGGTTTCAAATTGTTCCAAGTAGATAGAAGTATCGGGAAGGGGGGTGGGGTGGCATTGTATGTCCGAGATCGCTTGAACTGTTGCATTAAAACGGGTATTAAGTCTGAAGTAACACATACAGAGTCTGTTTGGATAGAATTTTCAGAGGGGCATGAAAAATTAACTTTAGGTGTGATATACCGTCCCCCAAATTTAGATAGGGACCAGGGAAGACTACTATGGGAGGAAATTGTTAGGGCCACAAGGCACGATAATGTAGTAATTCTAGGAGACTTTAACTTTAGTCATATTGATTGGAATTTCTTGACTGGGAATTTAGAATCATACGACTTCTTAGAAGTAGTTCAGGATTGTTTTCTGAAGCAGTTTGTGACAGAACCTACAAGGGGTAATAACCTGCTTGACTTAGTTCTGGCAAACAATGAATCCCTTGTTAATAATTTAGAAGTTTCAGAAGAACTGGGTGCTAGCGACCACAAATCAATTACATTTAGAATTGAATGGAAGTATGATAGTAGGGATAACTCAGTAACAGTCCCAGATTTTCGCTTAGCAGATTACGATGGGCTTAGAGAACACTTATCATCTGTTGACTGGGGTAACAAAGAGAGCTATCAATATGACAGTTTTCTGAACACAATACATGCTGCTCAAAGAACATTTATCCCTTATAAAGAAATTAGATCAAATAGAAATGACCCAAAATGGATGAATAATAGGCTGAAATATCTACTAGGGCATAAGAAAGAATTTATAGGCGTATCAAAAGAGGCGAGGGTCATCTTATGAATCAGTATATTGACACTAAGAGGGACATTAAAAAGGGGATAAGAAAAGCTAAAAGGAACTATGAAATTAAAGTTGCTAGGGATTCTAAAACTAACCCAAAAAGTTTTTTCCAGGTATATAGAACAAAAGTCAGAGATAAGATAGGTCCCCTTAAAAATAACTATGGGCATCTTACTGACAAAGAGAATGAAATGTGCTCGATTTTAAATAATTATTTTCTCTCGGTTTTTACACAGGAAGACACTAGTAGTGTTCCGGTAATTAATTTTTATAGTGGGCCAGAAGAAGATAAATTATGTAACATCATAGTCACTAGTGAAATGGTTGTGAAGCAGATAGACCGACTGAAGCAAAATAAGTCACCGGGTCCTGATGAGGTTTTTTCAAGGGTTCTAAAGGAATGCAAAATGGAAGTCTGTGAACCATTAACTAATATTTTTAATTTATCTCTTCAAACAGGTGTAGTGTCTGATATGTGGAAGATGGCTAATGTAATTCCTATTTTTAAAACAGGGGACAAGTCGTTACCGTCAAATTACCGCCCAATAAGCCTGACCTCAATTGTAGGCAAATTACTAGAGTCAATTATAGCTCAAATTATAAGAAGCCATCTCGATAAGCATAGCTTGATTAATGATACTCAGCATGGATTCACGAGAGGCCGGTCTTGTCTAACTAATTTATTAACTTTTTTCAGTAAAGCTTTTGAGGCTGTTGACCACGATAAAGAATTTGATATTATTTACTTAGATTTTAGTAAGGCATTTGATAGAGTTCCGCACCGAAGACTGTTGAAGAAAGTAGCAGCTCATGGCATTGGGGGAAGAGTGCTCTCGTGGATCGAATCATGGCTCACAGACAGGAAGCAGAGAGTGTCCATAAATGGGGTTAAATCCGAGTGGGGATCAGTAACAAGTGGCGTTCCACAGGGATCAGTCTTGGGCCCGTTGTTGTTTATAATATATATCAATGATCTTGATGAAGGAATTACTAGTGATATGAGCAAATTCGCCGATGACACGAAGATAGGTAGGATAATTGATTCAAACGTAGATGTTAGGGAACTTCAGGAGGATTTAGACAAACTCTACTCTTGGTCAGAAAAGTGGCAGATGCAGTTCAATGTAGATAAATGCAAGGTTCTGAAGCTCGGGAGTGTCCATAACCCTAGCACTTATAAGTTAAATAATGTAGAACTTAACCATACAGATTGCGAAAAGGACTTGGGGGTTATGGTAAGCAGCAACCTTAAACCAAGACAGCAATGCCTAAGCGTACGTAATAAGGCAAATAGATTACTGGGATTTATATCAAGAAGTGTAAGCAACAGAAGTCCAGAGGTCATACTGCAGCTTTATACATCATTAGTAAGGCCTCACCTAGATTATGCAGCTCAATTCTGGTCTCCATATTACAGAATGGACATAAATTCGTTAGAAAACATTCAGCGTAGGATGACTAAATTAATACATAGCATTAGAAATCTTCCTTATGAAGAAAGATTGAAGACTCTTAAGTTACATTCACTTGTTAGACGAAGAATGAGGGGAGACCTGATCGAAGTGTATAAGTGGAAGATAGGTATTAATAAAGGGGATATTAACAAGGTCTTGAGAATATCTCTCCAAGAGGGAACCCGCAGTAATGGATTTAAATTAGATAAGTTTAGATTTAGAAAGGACATAGGAAAGTATTGGTTTGGAAATAGGGTAGTAGATGAGTGGAACAGTCTACCTAGTTGGGTTATTGAGGCTAGGACTTTGGGTAGTTTCAAATTTAGGTTGGATAAATACATGAGTCTGATGGGTTGGATTTGAGTGGGACTTGCACATCAGAGCTTATTTCTTGAGTAGCATTGAAAATTGGGTAGGTCAAATGTTTGTTAGTGGGATGAATTGTAAAGGACCTGCCTAGTATGGGCCAACAGGCCTGCTGCAGTGTTCCTCCTTTCTTATGTTTCTTATGTTTCTTATGTTTGAGCAGCATGTATTGTGTTCAGAAAACTGTCATATTGATAGCTCTCTTCGTTACCCCA
The DNA here is from genome assembly GCF_038502225.1 of Cherax quadricarinatus. Taxonomy (NCBI): domain Eukaryota; kingdom Metazoa; phylum Arthropoda; class Malacostraca; order Decapoda; family Parastacidae; genus Cherax; species Cherax quadricarinatus. Next base: position 50,428 of record NW_027195225.1, read on the forward strand.
GTCAACAGATGATAAGTGTTCTCTAAGCCCATCGTAATCTGCTAAGCAAAAATCTGGGACTGTTACAGAGTTATCCCTACTATCATACTTCCATTCAATTCTAAATGTAATTGATTTGTGGTCGCTAGCACCCAGTTCCTCTGAAACTTCTAAATTATTAACAAGGGATTCATTGTTTGCCAGAACTAAGTCAAGCAGGTTATTTCCCCTTGTAGGTTCTGTCACAAACTGCTTCAAAAAACAATCCTGAACTACTTCTAAGAAATCGTATGATTCTAAATTACCAGTCAAGAAATTCCAATCAATATGACTAAAGTTAAAGTCTCCTAGAATTACTACATTATCGTGCCTTGTGGCCCTAACAATTTCCTCCCATAGTAGTCTCCCTTGGTCCCTATCTAAATTTGGGGGACGGTATATCACACCTAAAATTAATTTTTCATGCCCCTCTGAAAATTCTATCCAAACAGACTCTGTATGTGTTACTTCAGACTTAATACCCGTTTTTATGCAACAGTTCAAGCGATCTCAGACATACAATGCCACCCCACCCCCCTTCCCGATACTTCTATCTACTTGGAACAATTTAAAACCCTGAATGTGACATTCTGCAGGCATGTCCCGACTTTTTGAATTAAACCACGTCTCAGTAATGGCAAATACATCTATGTTACCTGCACTAGCAACTAGTCTCAACTCGTCCATCTTATTCCTAGCACTGCGACTATTTGTGTAATAAATTTTTAATGACCCTCCTCTCTCTTTACCCTTCCTGCTACTTTCTGTTATTCCACTAAACCTATTATTGTCCTTGTCAATTAGTGCCACTGGCTTTCCAATATCCACCTCATTTTGCGTATTACTAGTTCTCCTAGTACTCATATTACTTCCCTGAGACTTCACAGTTTTCCCGCCAAAACCCATACCACTAACTATTCCTAGTTTAAAGACCTAACAGCTCCCTCCACTGCGTTGGCCAGTGCTCCCACCCCACACCTAGATAAGTGAACCCCATCCCTGGCATATATGTCATTTCTGCCATAGAAGAGGTCCCAGTTGTCAATGAATGTTACCGCATTTTCCTTACAGTATTTGTCCAGCCAGCAATTGACACCAATTGCTCTGGACAACTATTCATTTCCAACTCCTCTCCTTGGCAAAATGCCACATATGACAGGTTTCCCACCCTTCCTCCTAATTATCTCTATTGCTGACCTATACCTGCTAATCAGGTCCTCACTCCTACCGTCTGCCAACATCGTTGCCTCCAGCACTGAGACAGATAATAGGATTGCTCCCATTACCTCTCATGATGTCATCCAGACGGCTAACAATATCCTTCATCCCAGCCCCAGGAAAACACACTCTCTGCCTCCTACTCCTATCCTTCTAGCAGAATGCCCTATCCATGTACCTAATCTGGCTATCCCCAACAACAACAATGTTTTTACCTTCCTTGGCGTCGTCCGTCGTGATGCTCCGAGTAGTCGACTCACATTCGCCAGGTAGCATTACACCACTTGTAGAATTCGTCAAGACGTTCTCGATGGTCTTCGTTGGGGTTTCTAGGGATGTCTTACTCACGTCTGCCAATGCTTCTTTGGTGCTCGTTGTGGCATTCCCAGTAGAACACTCACATTCGTCAGGTAGCACCGAGAATGAGTTGGAAGTTTCCATGGTAGTCTTCTGGTTTCTCGTTGTTTCTGCCTCTCCAACCGTTTTCTTGATCTTCAGCTTGGTTCCATGTTGCCCGGCCACTGACCAAGCTCCCCTCTTAACCTGGGGACTCACAACAGAAGGATTACTACCAATCCTCTTGTTCTCCTCCGTTAATCGCCGTATCTCCATCTTAGCAACTCTGAGCTCTTCTCTCAGCTGCTGGTAAAGTTGCTCAAGATAGGGCATCCTGGTACAGATTCACAGAGAGCACACAAACTGGTCTTCACAGGGCTAAGTACACGTCACCACATCTCTGACTTTTGTTCTATATACCTGGAAAAAACTTTTTGGGTTAGTTTTAGAATCCCTAGCAACTTTAATTTCATAGTCCCTTTTAGCTTTTCTTATCCCCTTTTTAATGTCCCTCTTAATGCTAATATACTGATTCATAAGATGACCCTCACCTCTTTTGATACGCCTATAAATTCCTGTCTTATGCCCTAGTAGATATTTCAGCCTATTATTCATCCATTTTGGGTCATTTCTATTTGATCTAATTTCTTTATACGGGATAAACGTTCTTTAAGCAGCATGTATAGTGTTCAGAAAACTGTCATATTGATAGCTCTCTTCGTTACCCCAGTCAACAGATGATAAGTGTTCTCTAAGCCCATCGTAATCTGCTAAGCGAAAATCTGGGACTGTTACTGAGTTATCCCTACTATCATACTTACATTCAATGCTAAATGTAATTGATTTGTGGTCGCTAGCACCCAGTTCCTCTGAAATTTCTAAATTATTAACAAGGGATTCATTGTTTGCCAGAACTCAGTCAAGCAGGTTATTACCCCTTGTAGGTTCTGTCACAAACTGCTTCAAAAAACAATCCTGAACTACTTCTAAGAAGTCGTATGATTCTAAATTCCCAGTCAAGAAATTCCAATCAATATGACTAAAGTTAAAGTCTCCTAGAATTACTACATTATCGTGCCTTGTGGCCCTAACAATTTCCTCCCATAGTAGTCTCCCTTGGCCCGGTGGCCTGGTGGCTAAAGCTCCCGCTTCACACACGGAGGGCCCGGGTTCGATTCCCGGCGGGTGGAAACATTTCGACACGTTTCCTTACACCTGTTGTCCTGTTCACCTAGCAGCAAATAGGTACCTGGGTGTTAGTCGACTGGTGTTGGTCGCATCCTGGGGGACAAGATTAAGGACCCCAATGGAAATAAGTTAGACAGTCCTCGATGACGCACTGACTTTCTTGGGTTATCCTGGGTGGCTAACCCTCCGGGGTTAAAAATCCGAACGAAATCTTATCTTATCTTATCTTATTTAAGTTTGGGGGACGGTATATCACACCTAAAATTAATTTTTCATGCCCCTCTGAAAATTCTATCCAAACAGACTCTGTATGTGTTACTTCAGACTTAATACCCGTTTTAATGCAACAGTTCAAGCGATCTCGGACATACAATGCCACCCCACCCCCCTTCCCGATACTTCTATCTACTTGGAACAATTTGAAACCCTGAATGTGACATTCTGCAGGCATGTCCCGACTTTTTGAATTAAACCACGTCTCAGTAATGGCAAATACATCTATGTTACCTGCACTAGCAACTAGTCTCAACTCGTCCATATTATTCCTAGCACTACGACTATTTGCGTAATATATATTTAAGGACCCTCCTTTCTCTTTACCTTTCCTGCTCCTTTCTATTATTCTACTAAACCTATTACTGTCCTTGTCAATTAGTGCCACTGGCTTTCCAATATCCACCTCATTTTGCCTATTTCTAGTTCTCCTAGTACTCATATTACTACACTGCGACTTCACTGTTTTCCCGCCAAAACCCATACAACTAACTATTCCTAGTTTAAAGACCTAACACCTCCCTCCACTGCGTTGGCCAGTGGAGTTTGTTCCACTCATCCACAACTCTATTACCAAACCAGTGCTTTCCTTTATCCTTCCTGAATCTGAATTTTTCCAACTTGAAACCATTGCTGCGAGTCCTGTCTTGGCATGCTATTTTCACCCCCTTAATTTATTCCTGTTTTCCATTTCTATACCTCGATCATATCCCCCGTAATTCTATGCCCTTCGAGAGAGTGCAGATTCAGGGCCCTCAGTCTATCCTCATTGGGAAGATTTCTGATACATGGGATCATCTTTGTCATCCTCCTCTGTACGTTTTCCATTCTGTAATACGGTGACCAGAACTGAGCAGCATAGTCTAAATGAGACCTAACCAAGGATATATAGAGTTGAAGAACAACCTGAGAACTTCTATTATTTATACTTCTTGATATGAAGCCAAGAATTCTGTTAGCTTTACTGCGAACACTAATGCGCTGTTGTCTTGGTTTTAGGTTACTGCTAACAAGAACTCCTAAATCCTTCTCGCAATTTGTAATAATAAGATCTACATTATTTAGTTTATATGTGGCATGGTTATTTACCTGTCCAACATTTAGAACTTAGCATTTGTCAATATTAAACTGCATCTGCCACTTCTATGACCATTGCATCAGTCTATTCAAATCATCCTGGAGTGCTCTAGTGTCCTCATTACAATGAATTGGACGGCCTATTTTGGTGCCATCAGCAAATTTGCTTGTCACTGTTTATTCCCTCATCTATGTCGTTTATGTAAATTGTGAACAACAACGGGCCCAACACTGACCCCTGAGGAACACCGCTTGTGACGTACCCCCATTCTGATTTCTCCCCATGTTCACACACTGCTATGTTCACACACTGCCATGTTCACACACTGCCATGTTCACACACTGCCATGTTCACACACTGCCATGTCCACACACTGCCATGTCCACACACTGCCATGTTCACACTGTCATGTTCATACACTGTCATGTTCACACACTGCCATGTTCACACACTGCCATGTTCACACACTGCCATGTTCACACACTGCCATGCTCACACACTGCCATATTCACACACTGCCATGTTCACACACTGTCATGTTCACACACTGCCATGTTCACACACTGCTATGTTCACACTCTTCCATGTTCACACACTGCCATGTTCACACACTGCCATGTTCACACACTGCCATGTTCACACACTGCCATGTTCACACTGCCATGTTCACACACTGCCATGTTCACACACTGCCATGTTCACACACTGTCATGTTCACACACTGCCATGTTCACACACTGCCATGTTCACACACTGCCATGTTCACACACTGCCATGTTCACACACTGCCATGTTCACACACTGCCATGCACACACACTGCCATGTTCACACACTGCCATATTCTCACTGCCATGCTCACACACTGCCATGTTCACTCTTCCATGTTCACACACTGCCATGTTCACACACTGCCATGTTCACACACTGTCATGTTCATACACTGCCCTGTTCACTCTTCCATGTTCACACACTGTCATGTTCACACACTGCCATGTTCACACACTGCCATGTTCACACACTGCCATGTTCATTCTTCCCTGTTCACACACTGTCATGTTCACACACTGCCATGTTCACACACTGCCATGTTCACACACTGCCATGTTCACACACTGCCATGTTCACTCTTCCCTGTTCACACACTGTCATGTTCACACACTGCCATGTTCACACACTGCCATGTTCACACACTGCCATGTTCACTCTTCCCTGTTCACACACTGTCATGTTCACACACTGCCATGTTCACACACTGCCATGTTCACACACTGCCATGTTCACACACTGCCATGTTCACACACTGCCATGTTCACACACTGCCATGTTCACACACTGCCATGTTCACACTCTTCCATGTTCACACACTGCCATGTTCACACACTGCCATGTTCACACACTGCCATGTTCACACACACTGCCATGTTCACACACTGCCATGTTCACACACACTGCCATGTTCACACACTGCTATGTTCACACACTGCCATGTTCACACACACTGCCATGTTCACACACTGCCATGTTCACACACACTGCCATGTTCACACACTGCCATGTTCACACACTGCCATGTTCACTCTTCCCTGTTCACACACTGTCATGTTCACACACTGCCATGTTCACACACTGCCATGTTCACACACTGCCATGTTCACACACTGCCATGTTCACACACTGCCATGTTCACACTCTTCCATGTTCACACACTGCCATGTTCACACACTGCCATGTTCACACACTGCCATGTTCACACACACTGCCATGTTCACACACTGCCATGTTCACACACACTGCCATGTTCACACACTGCTATGTTCACACACTGCCATGTTCACACACACTGCCATGTTCACACACTGCCATGTTCACACACACTGCCATGTTCACACACTGCCATGTTCACACACTGCCATGTTCACTCTTCCCTGTTCACACACTGTCATGTTCACACACTGCCATGTTCACACACTGCCATGTTCACACACTGCCATGTTCACACACTGCCATGTTCACACACTGCCATGTTCACACACTGCCATGTTCACACTCTTCCATGTTCACACACTGCCATGTTCACACACTGCCATGTTCACACACTGCCATGTTCACACACACTGCCATGTTCACACACTGTCATGTTCACACACACTGCCATGTTCACACACTGCTATGTTCACACACTGCCATGTTCACACACTGCCATGTTCACTCACTGCCATGTTCACACACTGCCATGTTCACACACTGCCATGTTCACACACACTGCCATGTTCACACAGTGCCATGTCCACACTCTTCCATGTTCACACACTGCCATGTTCACACACTGCCATGTTCACACACTGCCATGTTCACACACTGCCATGTTCACACACTGCCATGTTCACACACTGCCATGTTCACACACTGCCATGTTCACACACTGCCATGTTCACACACTGCCATGTTCACACACTGCCATGTTCACACACTGCCATGTTCACACACTGCCATGTTCACTCACTGCCATGTTCACACACTGCCATGTTCACACACTGCCATGTTCACACACTTCCATGTTCACACACTGCCATGTTCACACACTGCCATGTTCACACACTGCCATGTTCACACACTGCCATGTCATCTCCTCTCTTCCACTTACCTGCTGCTGCCACTCACCTGCTGCTGCCTCTCACTTGCTGCTGCCACTCACCTGCTGCTGCCTCTCACCTACTACTGCCTCTCACCTGCTGCTGCCTCTCACCTGCTGCTGCTTCTCACCTGCTGCTGCCACTCACCTGCTGCTGCCTCTCACCTACTGCCGCCTCTCACCTGCTGCTGCCACTCACCTGGTGCTGCCTCTCACCTAGTGCTGCCTCTCACTTGCTACTGCCTCTCACCTGCTACTGCCTCTCAACTGCTGCTGCCTCTCACCTGCTGCTGCCTCTCACCTGCTGCTGCCCCTCACCTGCTACTGCCTCTCACCTGCTGCTTCCTCTCACCTGCTGCTGCCTCTCACCTGCTGCCTCCCATGAAACAATGTCCCTACTGAGAGGATATTGGTGCAAGGAAGTAAATTTTTCGTTGCATTGGATCAAACTAAAATGTATAATTATTATTATAATTAAAAAGAAGCGCTAAACTACAAGGGCTATGCAGCACTGCAGGGCAGGGAAGGAAGCGAGGGTATCGGGCAGCAGAAGGGGGAGGGATGATTAGTAGGTTACAGAAAACAGCGGGGCAGGGGATAGTGCGGGGGTAGAGGGTAGCAAGAGATTGAGGTAGAAAGGGCTGAAGGTGTCATCAGAGTTTGTGGAGTAAGTCAGTTGTTGTCAAGAAGTCAATGAGAGAGTCAGGATTAAAGTAGGGCCCATCAGGAAGAAGGGAAGGTAAAGAGAGAGTAGTAGAATGGAGACGATGTTGGAGGTAAATTGTGCGTGCTCTTTGATAAAGTGGGTAGTTTAACAGAATGTGGCTGACTGATACTGGAACCTGACAATTCTCACAGAGAGGAGCAGGGCGCCTCTCCATGAGATATCCATGAGTAAGACGAGTATGGCCAATGCGAAGGTGGGAGAGAGTAGTCTCCCAACCTCGACATTGGTGACAAGAAGACGGCCAGTAACCTATACTCGGTTTAATAGAACGAAGTTTGTTATTGAGCAGAGCAGACCAATGTTCAAATTCAAATTCAAATTCAAAGTTTATTCTCTATAAGGATTACAATGCTGAGTTTACAGAAATTTGGTTATTGTTTGGTTTACATGTAGTAAAATTGAGATTACAGAGTGTACCACTAGAATGCTTAGCATGGCTAGGCATTTCGGGCATACTTAGTTTTATTCTTAAATGTAAAATATTACAAATTATGAGGTAAGTTGGTATTATGGCTAAGTGACTAAATACTATTTTGTGAGTTTAGCAATGTGAATGCTTTTGTTTTGGCACAGTATATAGTTTCAGTATTGGAGTATCACAGGATTCATTATTTTAAGACTGAGATTAATATTTCTGTTTATGGTCAAATGAGTAAGCGAGTGTAAGTGTGAACCACCAGGTGGTATTCGTGAAGTTAGTTGACGGGGTGTATCAGGGAGATAAGATGTTTTCTAATGGTAGTTTTGAAGGTGATGAATGTGTCTGCAGTTCTAGAGTTCTCAGGTAGGGTATTCCAGATTTTAGGGCCTTTGACATACATTGAATTTTTGTAAAGGTTTAGTCGGACACGGGGAATGTCGTAGAGATGTTTATTTCTGGTGTTATGCCTGTGGGTTCTGTCACAACTATCAAGAAAGCGTTTTAGGTCAAGGTTGATATTAGAGTTTAAGGCCCTGTAGATATAGATTGCACAGTAGTAAGTGTGGATGTACTGAACTGGGAGTAAGTTTAGATCTTTGAAGAGTGGGGGGGTGTGCTGCCAGGGATGGGATTTAGTGATTATTCTTACTGCAGCTTTTTGTTGGGTTATTATTGGCTTTAGGTGTGTTGCTGCAGTTGATCCCCAAGCACAAATAGCATAGGTGAGGTATGGATAAATAAGTGAGTGGTATAGTGTGAGAAGGGCATTTTGCGGCACGTAGTATCGTATCTTGGAGAGGATCCCAACCGTTTTGGATACTTTTTTGGCTATATGCTGGATATGGGTGCTGAAATTCAGGTTATTGTCAAGGTATAAGCCTAAGAATTTTCCCCCATTATTTCTGGTAATTAGAGTGTTGTCAATCTTAATGTTAATTTGTGCATCTCCTGCTCTGCTACCAAACATAATATAGTAAGTTTTGTCAGTGTTAAGCGTAAGTTTATTGGCTGTCATCCAAGTCGATATTTTAATCAGCTCCTCATTCACAATGGTGTTAAGGGTGGCAAGATTAGGGTGAGAGATGACATAAGTCGTGTCATCAGCAAAGAGAATGGGTTTCAGGTGTTGGGATACGTTTGGAAGGTCATTGATGTATATGAGGAAGAGCAGGGGACCAAGGACACTTCCCTGCGGAACTCCAGTATCAAGTGGCCGTGTTGCTGATGCTGTGTCTTTAATGGTGACGTACTGATACCTATTAGTAATGTAAGATTTGAAATAAGCAAGCGCATGGCCTCTTATACCGTAGTGGTCAAGCTTGTGGAGTAGGATTTCGTGGTTTACTGTGTCAAAAGCTTTTCTTAGGTCAATAAAAATTCCTAGTGGATATTCCTTATTTTCCAATGCTGTGTAAGGCAGATCTAGCATTTTTATGATTGCATCATTAGTGCTTTTATTTTTCCTGAATCCAAACTGGCAGGGGTTGAGTATGTTTTGAGCCGTTATAAATGAATACAGTCTCCTGTGCACGAGTTTCTCAAAGATTTTGGATAGCAATGGTAAGTTAGATATTGGCCTATAGTTGTTTAAGTCTGTAGGGTCACCACCTTTATGTATTGGTGTAACCCTTGCCATCTTGAGTAGTTTCGGGAAGGTGCTAGTCTCTATTGACTTGTTAAAAAGTAATGAAATAGCATGCGAAAGGACATGGGCCGCTCGCTTGTACAGTAATGGTGGGACATGAGACAGATTCCCCGAGTTATTTTTAAGTGACTTTATGATCTCAATGACTTCCGTGGGCTCAGTTGGTGCAAGATAGAAGGAATTAGGGAAATTTCCATGTTGTTGCCAACGGGTGTGATGGTGGGTAGCTATAACAGCAAAATAGTCCGTGAATGGAACACCTCTATTTGAAACTGGAAGGTCATGTACTGCTGACCGCACAGCAGTGTCTGCCTGTTCATTGCCCTGTATATCAACATGAACAGGGACCCAACAAAAAACAATATCCTTATGTTTGGTAGAGATACGGCGTAACCAAAGTTGAATACGGTGAACTAGGGGTGAGGTGTATCAAATTTTTGTATAGGCTGTAAAGCACTAAGGGAGTCTGAGACAACCACAAATGATGACACAGGCATAGATGCAATACAGATAAGTGCTGCAAGAATGGCATACAATTCTGCAGTAAAAATGCTAGCCGAAGATAGTAAATGCCCTCGCACGACGCTGTCCGGAAACACTGCTGGGAATCCGACACCATCAGAAGACTTAGAGCCATCTGTGCACATTGTGATGGCATGAGAATGCGATTGGAAGTAGTCAAGAAAAAGAGAACAGGAAGCTACCATAGGTAGTTGGGCTTCTGAACAAGGGAGTGAGAAAGAACAGACTCGAACAGCTGGAACTTCCCAGGGAGTTAGGGAAAAGTGAGATGCTACATGAACATAGAAAGGTGGCAACTGAAGGGAAGACAAGAGTGAATGTAGGTGAAGTGAAAAGGGATGGAACAAACAGGGGCAACAAACAAATAAAGAATGTCTACTAAAATCAGTGACTATTCCATAAATGGAAGGATTGTGGAGATCATGAGAGCGTACATAGTAGCGAAGGCAATGAGCATCACGGCGATCGGTCAAGGATGGAACATTCGCTTCTGCTTAGAGGCTCTCAACAGGGGAAGAGCGAAAAGCACCAAGGCATAAACGTAATCCCTGATGACGGATGGAATTAAGGCTAGAGAGAGTAGCAGAAGAGGCCGCTGAATAGATCTGGTCACCACAATCGAGTTTCGATAAAATGAGGGTGGAATGTAGGTGAAGGAGGGTTTGACCATCAGCTCCCCATGAAAGATGAGCAAGGGTTTTAAGAAGGTTCAGCCGGCTGTGACAAGTTGCGTTCAGAAGGGTAATGTGAGGTTTCCAGGATAACCTATGGTCAAAGAGAAGACCTAGAAACCTGACTGTATCATGTTCAGGGATACGTGAGCCATAAAGGTACAAAGGATGATTGGAAATTACAGAGCATCTAGTGAAAGTAATTTGGTGAGTTTTGGTACTGGAAAATTTAAACCCATGCATGGTGGCCCAATTAGAAACACGGTTGACCGCATGCTGGAAAGAAACTGTAATGAGGTGACAGTCAGCGCCTGCACAAGCAATAGCGAAGCCATCAACATAGAGTGACGACCAAATATTGGATGGAAGACTAGAAGCCAAATCATTTATAGCAAGGAGAAAAAGTGTTGTGCTCAGAACACATCCCTGAGGGACACCTTCAGCTTGGATAAAGTCCAGGGAGAGCACATTATTAACCCAAACATGGAAATGTCTGTCAGTTAAAAAGTTCTTAAGGAAGGATGGTAGATTGCCTTGGAGGCCTAAGGAGTGGGCCTGGGCCAAAATATTATACCTCCAAGTTGTGTCATATGCCTTCTCAAGGTCAAAAAATATAGCAATAACTGAGCGGTTATTCGCAAGGGCATTACAAATCTAAGTGTAGTAAGGGGTCTATGGTAGAAGGGCTCATACCAAAGCCATATTGACTAGTGCAGAGACTGTTGTGTGTCTCTAAATGCCACATTAAACGTTAATTTACCAGACGTTCCACCACTTTGCAAACTGCACTGATAAGAGAAATGGGACGGTAGTGGGAGGCATCATGTCCCGTAGTACCCAGTTTGCAGAACGGGAGAACAACAGCAGATTTCCACAGCTGGGGAAGAACTCCTTGTGACCAAATAAGACTGAAGAGGTGTAAGAGGACTGCAAGTGCTGACTTATGTAAATGTTGTAACATCCGAATATGAATGTCGTCAGGCTCAGCTGCCGATGATCGGCAAGTGGAGAGCATTGCCTCCAGTTCCTGAAGTGTAAAAGGCACATTACATGGTTCTTCAATGTGAGAAGAAAAATTCAAGGGTGCTAACTCTCTGGCAGACTTTGAGGAAAGAAACAAGGGGTATAGATGGAGCCCCTGAGAAATACGGACCAGGTGATTGCCAATTTCAATGGCAACATCAAGAGGGTTTGCTATTTCAACACCAGCAACCTGCAAAACAGGAGCTGGGTCAGGATAGTATTTACCACTCAATTTCCGTACTTTTTTCCAGACTGCACTCATAGAGGAAGCCGAGGTAATGATGGAAGCATAATCTCGCCAGCAAATGCGTTTAGCGTCACAGATGACACGGCGAGCGACCACTCGCTTCTGCTTCAAATCAAGAAGTCTCTCTGTGGGTCTACTGTATGGGTACCTGCCCCATGCAGTGCGTTTCAATTGTACTGCCCGAGCACAGGCAGGAGACCACCATGGCACACACTTCTGAGAATGCCTGCCTGAGGTTTGGGGTATAGAATGATAAGCTGCGGTTAAAACTGATGTCGAGAAGAGGTGTAAAAGTTCATCAATGGAGGATGAAGAAGAAACTTCACTGAAAGCAGTTAGTTGCGAGTAAAGGTCCCAATTTGCTCGATCAAATTGCCAGCAAGGGCTACGAAGAGGTGGTGAATATGAAGGAGAGGTAAGAATGATTGGAAAGTGATCGCTGTAATGTAAGTCCGGTAGAACAGACCAGGCAAAGTCTAGTGCAGTGGAGGAAGAGCAGACCGAGAGATCGATGCAAGAGAGAGTGTGAATATGAGGATCAAAATGGGTGGGGGTGCCTGTATTTAAAACATGGAGGGGGTGAGAAGTGAGTAAACCCTCCAACTGAATGCCGCAAGAGTCACAATGAGACCCCCCCCATAGGAAATGGTGGGCATTAAAATTGCCAAGTAACAGAAGTGGTGGCGGTAAGGATGAAACAAGAAAGGCAAAATCTGGGATAGATAAGGCCCCAGAAGGAGAGAGATATAAAGAACATATTGTAAACCACTTATTCAAGTGGATACGGGCTGCAGTGTAATGCAGCGAGGTATGGACAAATAGTTGACAGTACGGAATATCATTGTGTAGAAGAAGGGCACTTTCATTAAAGGTCCCATCTGAGAAAGGATCCGAAGAATACAATAAATTATAGCCTGAGATGGGTTGGAAAACAGTTGAGTGTAATTTTGGTTCTTGTAAGCAAACACCAACAGGGGAAAACCTGGAAAGCAACATCTGAAGCTCACCCCGATTACCCCTGAGGCCACGGATATTCCACTGTAAATAGGCCATGATTGGCAATGAGGAAAATACCAGGAATCCGCAGGTAAGGGCACCTACGGACTAGAGGGATTAGAAAAGTCTACGTGCAGTGGCATCGGAAAACGTTCAAGCAGCAAAGGAATGGAGTGTTGTGAAGAATGGAGTTGTGGAGATGGAGGAGAGGGAAGAGAAGGAACAGGAGGTGGATAAGTGTCCATTGAAGGTTTAGTCCCTGCAATATATTCTGAAATAGCGTCAAGTGTTTCTGAATTCAAAGACGTTGTATGGGAGACAATATTGGAGATAGAAGGAGAAGGGTGAGTAAAGATTGGGACAGTAATGGACTGTACTAAAGTAGGGGGGGACGAAAGCATGTTGGGAACTGGAGTAGAAGTGTGGGAGGCGGCAGAAGAGGGAGAGACTTGGGAGGGGACAGGGGAGGAAGGCACAGAACGAGGAGGAGGGTGAACCTCCACACTTGTAATAGAGCTAGTGAGAGTGAAAGAACCAGGTACAGAGACTGGAAAGGCAAAATGTTGGGGCAGAAGAAGGGAAGGAGGGGGCAAAGAAGATTTGAGCAAAATTATATTTTTTGGACTTCTGAGAAGTAGAGGGGCGATTGGTAGGTGTCGTATGAGATCTTGTAGATACCGGGGCTTGTGAGGGAGAACTCGAAGATGCCAGAACAGACTGAGGTGTTGAAGTAGGGACGTCTGAGCCCAGGACAGCAAAAGAATTAGATACAGGAGTGACTATGGGAGAGGTAACAACAGAGGAGGCTGCAGAAGATGGGACTCCAGAAGTGGGGGGACATTTTGAAACATGGGAATAAGAAACACGGGGAGTCTCCCTTGGAGGCGGAGATGAGAAACTGCCATAGTATAAGGGAGACCTTCTGCCTCTTTGAGGCAACGGATTTCATTTAAGTAGACCTGGCAATGGCGAAAGTACGAAGGGTGAGCCTCATGACAATTAAGGCAAGAGGGAGGTCGACTGCAAGACATATTAGAATGGTCGTCGGCACCACAGACTGGGCATTCGGCTATAGCTCTGCAATATTTTGCTGGGTGACCAAATTGCCAGCAATTTCTACACTGTTGCGGTGTAGGGATCACCTTTCAAACTTGTAACTAATGTCCTGCTACATAAACAGAGGACGGGAGTTCACGGCTGTCGAGTCACATTGCAAGGGTATCGTCTCCACCCCCGGGCTAGAAGGACATGTGTCTACCTTGAGAATTGGGAGATCTTGGAGTTCCAGCTGTTCAAGAATGTCATTGCCACATGTCTGAAAATTCTGTTGGACTATGGTATGGGGCAGAATAACAGTACCACTACAAGAATTGAGGGAATGATGTTTTTCGATAGCGACAGGAATAGTATCGATATGTGAAAGAGGAGAAAGATCATGAGCTTGGGTAGCATTCTGAAGTGATGATGCACATACCGCTCTTCAGAGCATGGAAGGAAATATCTCTACCAACATGGTGGAGAAGCGCCTTGCCAATACTATAGTTGGAAAGATACGCAACAGAGGAAGTCGGTCGTAAAGTAAAAAATTTTGTCCATTGTGCATTCCGAAACTGAGTATGGAAAGGGAGTGTTTGATGTGTTGATCTTTTATGAGAAAAACGAGGTGGTGGTGAAGCATCATCAGGCAATTGTCGTTGGCATTTAGGAGTGGGACCGGAGTTGGTCTGACGTGAAACGGGCTGGTGATTCGAAAATTGCTGCACCGTAGAGGGAGAGGCCGGAAGCATAGTCAAAGAAGAGCGGAGGTCAGACAAATCGAAGGAGTCAGTCGTAACCCTGGTACCTGAAACGGATGAGGAAACAGCACCAGCAATAGATACAGGGGCCTTAGGAATGCTCGAAGGGTGGTCAAAAAACGAGGCAGGGTCAGAATGGGGTTCGGTATCAAGAAGGGGCTCGGGGTAGTAGGTTCATGGACTGGGTTCTCCATGATTATGTTACTTCTTTTCTTTTTGCTTTTAAGAAAGAAAGAAAGAAGAAAAGAAAATGAAAATAAAAAAAATGGGGGACCGGGGAGGGGTAGTTCCTAGGAGGAATGAAAGGGTCAAAAATCTCCCTCCACGCCCAAGAGGACCTCAGCACCACAAGTAGTGCAGATGCAGCATGGAACCCGTGCCATACCCTACCCTTCATGCCAGTAAACCAGCAATCCAGGATAGCAACCTCACATCTGCCGAGCTACCTCGGTAGACAAAAGAGAGGGCTGCCGGATATCTGCCACAAAGCATACCTCCTTCGGCCACCACCCCCGGAATCCGAAAGGTGGCTTCGAGAGATACACCCGTCGCCCGAAAGACACCCAAAGCCACCCTCCGGGATACCGGAGAGGGAACAGGATATCCCCAGGCGATCCAGATTCCACAGCAAACTACACCACCGCCAAGAACCTCAACAGAATGGGATGGACCCCGGTACCTTCCCTACCTAGGAACTAGCACGCTTGTGGGAAGAATCCCCAAGGTCAAAAAGAGGAAGGGCAAAAGGGAGGGGTGGGGAGGAGGAAAGGAAAAAGGGGAGGATGGGATAGGGAAGGGGGGATTGGGGGGTAATTAGGTTCGGTCTGAGGAAGGAGACCGACAGGTCTAATTCCTCAGACCAAGAGCTTCT
Organism: Cherax quadricarinatus; assembly: GCF_038502225.1. NCBI lineage: Eukaryota > Metazoa > Arthropoda > Malacostraca > Decapoda > Parastacidae > Cherax > Cherax quadricarinatus. Next base: position 66,091 of record NW_027195225.1, read on the forward strand.
TCACCATGGCAAGGAACCCCAGTTGAAGAGGAACTAAAATGTAGTTTATTTCTCATTTGCTGTTTAAACCATTTAGGTTTAGTGCTTTAATGATAATAATAATAATAGTTTAATAATTATTTATTTTAATACTATATAAGTAAATGAATGATAATTATTTATAAGAATTAAACAACAATAATTTATCGATAATTATAATTTAATAATGGTATAAAAATATTTTTTATTATTAATAAGAATAATTATAAAATTATCATAATTTTAATTAATAAGAAAGAAGTAATATTAATATTTAATAATGATAAGAATTATTATTCAATATTTGTAATAAGAATTATTAATAATTCATTAATGTAATAAATATAAAATAATATTTTAATAAAATTTTATTATTCAGAGTTAATATTTGGTAATAATAATAATAATGTTATAGCAATATTATTTTAATAAAACATACATAATTATAATCCACTTTGAATAATAATAATTATATTTTTATAACAGTAACAGTTATAATTCAGTATGTATAATATGTAAAGTGTTAAAATTATAGTTAGTGATGTTTGTTGAGGTGATGGAGGTGATGGAGGAGATGGAGTTGTCCTCCAGCCGGGTATTCCTTGACCTGACCTGGCCTGGCTCCACCAGAGGAAGACTCCACATCCAGCTGAATACTGACACCTCACTGGCCAGACAGTTTATGTTGTTGTGTACTGGACAACATCCATCAGGCTCCTCCTTCCTCAACACTAAACTGTTGGAGGTGACGAAGAAGGGTGAACCAGGAGAGTGTGTGAGAGGTGGAGACTACCAGTATAATAATGGTCGTGGAGGACAACCATTGCTGGCTCACCAGCGTTATCAAAAATACCAGGAGTCAGGCAGTGCTGGTGCTGTGTGGTCATGGAGTGTGCCATGGAGAAGCTACAGTGCACAGTTTGTCATCAGCACCAGGGACCGCACAGATCGTGACAAGTGGTCCAATGTCTTTGGTGAGGTAGTGAGTGGTCTGGATGTGGTGAGAGCAGCAGTCAACCACAGTGACATTACAGAGGTGACTGTGGTAGACTGTGGTGTTGTCTTGACTCTCTAGTTCACTCTACCATCACTGTTGTGTGCCACCGTCACTGTTGTGTGTCACCATCACTGTTGTGTGTCACCATCACTGTTGTGTGTCACCATCACTGTTGTGTGTCACCATCACTGTTGTGTGTCACCATCACTGTTGTGTGTCACCATCACTGTTGTGTCACCATCACTGTTGTGTGTCACCATCACTGTTGTGTGTCACCATCACTGTTGTGTGTCACCATCACTGTTGTGTGTCACCATCACTGTTGTGTGTCACCATCACTGTTGTGTGTCACCATCACTGTTGTGTGTCACCATCACTGTTGTGTGTCACCATCACTGTTGTGTGTCACAGTTTATATTAATAAATCTACACAAACATACTGTACATTCTACCAAGAAAAAATTCATTATTCTTGATATTATTGTCAACTCGTTCCTTCTGTTATGCTTCACCATCACAATGTTGGGCTCTATCACCTGGACCCAGATGTTTTAACTACTGTTCAGTGGGTTATGAGTTGCATAATAAACTTATCAAATAAAAATAACAGAAGTTTAATTAACATTTAACAATAATAATGATTTACCAGGAAGTTAAGGAAAACCTGTTAAATTATAGTTAAGAAAATAACAACCTGTTATAATAACTACGTTTATCTTTATCACTAACAATTGTAACAATAAATTATTTAAATGGTATAAATTCTGTAATAATTTATGTTCACAACATTACAGAAAATAGTTTAATTTACATTATAATACAATAATTTGTAATGTTAATTAACACAGATTTTCTCAGGATAATAAAACTATTGATTATTATTATATCCGTAGTACAGCATTTATACTACGGGGATAATACAGCACCTGGGAGGTAATTCAAGAGAGGGGGAGCCCCAGTTCCTTGTATCAAGAGCCCTTTACTGTAATCAAAGCACCATGATGGAAGTGCAAAAAATAAGGACATTCCCAGTCAAGGGCTGGAAGCCCTTAGTGTGTTTGGAAGCCTTTACCAGGGACATGACTGTCTATAATGTGACTCACTTGGTAAGGACATTAATTATACATGTCACTGAGTCTGTGATGGAAGATTACAGTATTGACTTGATACAGTATTGACTCGATACACTATTGACTTGATACAGTATTGACTTGATACAGTATTGACTTGATACAGTATTGACTCGATACAGTATTGACTCGATACAGTATTGACTCGATACAGTATTGACTTGATACAGTATTGACTTGATACAGTATTGACTTGATACAGTATTGACTCGATACAGTATTGACTCGATACAGTATTGACTCGATACAGTATTGACTCGATACAGTATTGACTCGATACAGTATTGACTCAATACAGTTTTGACTTGATACAGTATTTATATGATACAGTATTGACTCAATACAGTTTTGACTTGATGCAGTATTTATATGATACAGTATTGACTCGATACAGTGTTTACAAGATACAGTATTTATATGATACAGTATTGATCGATACAGTATTTATATGATACGGTACTGACTCGACACAGTATTGACTTGATACAGTATTTACATGATACAGTATTTACAAGATACAGTATTTACAAGATACAGTATTTACAAGATACAGTATTTACAAGATACAGTATTTACAAGATACAGTATTTACAAGATACAGTATTTACAAGATACAGTATTTACAAGATACAGTATTTACAAGATACAGTATTTACAAGATACAGTATTTACAAGATATGCTCTATACATTTTTATTCATTATCAATGTTGTTTTATAATATACTGACAAAATTTCATGCTGGTTAATTTATTAGTGGACAAAATTCTTCAATTTTAATTTTTTTTTTAATAACATTGGCTATCTCCCACCTAGGTAGGGGGACCCTGATAAAAGAAACACTTTCACCATCATTCACTGAATAACTGTCTTGCCAAAAGTGCTCAGACATTACAGGTCAAATAACTGTCTGAACTGCAACACTACACACCTCTCTTTCAGAGTGCAGTCACTGTATTTTCCATCTCCACGACTAATGTGGAAAATTTTGAATTTTTCGGAAGTCAACCTGTGTAATTTTGTATAAAATAGTACTGTATTAAAATGATGCTGATTTGACCCTTGGAGAAATTTTGAAAAAAAGTGTGTTGCGGGGACAGCTGGGTCGGAGGGACAGGACACCATAATGAAAAATAGTGGAAGACCGGTCTGAATAACTGGCTAATTCAGTTCATCGTCATCGGAGCTAAATTGTAATGGAACAGCCTCAGATGACCAGAAAATAATTCAGTGATGCTCTACACTGCAGATTGTGAAGAAAATAATTAAAACCACTAAAAATATAGTGGATAAATTTGAAAATATAAAGGGAGGCAAGTGACTTCCTACAGTGTGCCGTTCCCTTTGTTCAGTAATTTTACGTTGGCCTTCGTATGTCTTGCTGGCTTTGTAGCATTAGGGTGTGTTCTACCGGTGGTCCTATTTGGTAAGTTAATACCAGGAATTTTGTATGTTCACGTTAGGTGGATACATGTTTGACATTAACTATATCAGACTCCCAATCTATTTCAACAAGTCAACTCCAATTGATACAGTCCTCATATAAACAATTTTTACCAAAACTACTTGTTTCTTAAATTATTTTTTTTAATTATTATCACACTGGCCGATTCCCACCAAGGCAGGGTGGCCCGAAAAAGAAAAACTTTCACCATCATTCACTCCATCACTGTCTTGCCAGAAGGGTGCTTTACACTACAGTTTTTAAACTGCAACATTAACACCCCTCCTTCAGAGTGCAGGCACTGTACTTCCCATCTCCAGGACTCAAGTCCGGCCTGCCGGTTTCCCTGAACCCCTTCATAAATGTTACTTTGCTCACACTCCAACAGCACGTCAAGTATTAAAAACCATTTGTCTCCATTCACTCCTATCAAACACGCTCACACATGCCTGCTGGAAGTCCAAGCCCCTCGCACACAAAACCTCCTTTACCCCCTCTCTCCAACCTTTCCTAGGCCGACCCCTACCCCGCCTTCCTTCCACTACAGACTGATACACTCTTGAAGTCATTCTGTTTCACTCCATTCTCTCTACATGTCCGAACCACCTCAACAACCCTTCCTCAGCCCTCTGGACAACAGTTTTGGTAATCCCGCACCTCCTCCTAACTTCCAAACTACGAATTCTCTGCATTATATTCACACCACACATTGCCCTCAGACATGACATCTCCACTGCCTCCAGCCTTCTCCTCGCTGCAACATTCATCACCCATGCTTCACATCCATATAAGAGCGTTGGTAAAACTATACTCTCATACATTTCCCTCTTTGCCTCCAAGGACAAAGTTCTTTGTCTCCACAGACTCCTAAGTGCACCACTCACTCTTTTTCCCTCATCAATTCTATGATTCACCTCATCTTTCATAGACCCATCCGCTGACACGTCCACTCCCAAATATCTGAATACATTCACCTCCTCCATACTCTCTCCCTCCAATCTGATATTCAATCTTTCATCACCTAATCTTTTTGTTATCCTCATAACCTTACTCTTTCCCGTATTCACCTTTAATTTTCTTCTTTTGCACACCCTACCAAACTCATCCACCAATCTCTGCAACTTCTCTTCAGAATCTCCCAAGAGCACAGTGTCATCAGCAAAGAGCAGCTGTGACAACTCCCACTTTGTGTGTGATTCTTTATCTTTTAACTCCACGCCTCTTGCCAAGACCCTCGCATTCACTTCTCTTACAACCCCATCTATAAATATATTAAACAACCACGGCGACATCACACATCCCTGTCTAAGGCCTACTTTTACTGGGAAATAATTTCCCTCTCTCCTACATACTCTAACTTGAGCCTCACTATCCTCGTAAAAACTCTTCACTGCTTTCAGTAACCTACCTCCTACACCATACACTTGCAACATCTGCCACATTGCCCCCCTATCCACCCTGTCATATGCCTTTTCCAAATCCATAAATGCCACAAAGACCTCTTTAGCCTTATCTAAATACTGTTCACTTATATGTTTCACTGTAAACACCTGGTCCACACACCCCCTATTCCTAAAGCCTCCTTGTTCATCTGCTATCCTATTCTCCGTCTTACTCTTAATTCTTTCAATAATAACTCTACCATACACTTTACCAGGTATACTCAGCAGACTTATCCCCCTATAATTTTTGCACTCTCTTTTATCCCCTTTGCCTTTATACAAAGGAACTATGCATGCTCTCTGCCAATCCCTAGGCACCTTACCCTCTTCCATACATTTATTAAATAATTGCACCAACCACTCCAAAACTATATCCCCACCTGCTTTTAACATTTCTATCTTTATCCCATCAATCCCGGCTGCCTTACCCCCTTTCATTTTACCTACTGCCTCACGAACTTCCCTCACACTCACAACTGGCTCTTCCTCACTCCTACAAGATGTTATTCCTCCTTGTCCTATACACGAAATCACAGCTTCCCTATCTTCATCAACATTTAACAATTCCTCAAAATATTCCCTCCTTCTTCCCAATACCTCTAACTCTCCATTTAATAACTCTCCTCTCCTATTTTTAACTGACAAATCCATTTGTTCTCAAGGCTTTCTTAACTTGTTAATCTCACTCCAAAACTTTTTCTTATTTTCAACAAAATTTGTTGATAACATCTCACCCACTCTCTCATTTGCTCTCTTTTTACATTGCTTCACCACTCTCTTAACCTCTCTCTTTTTCTCCATATACTCTTCCCTCCTTGCATCACTTCTACTTTGTAAAAACTTCTCATATGCTAACTTTTTCTCCCTTACTACTCTCTTTACATCATCATTCCACCAATCGCTCCTCTTCCCTCCCACACCCACTTTCCTGTAACCACAAACTTCTGCTGAACACTCCAACACTACATTTTTAAACCTACCCCATACCTCTTCGACCCCATTGCCTATGCTCTCATTAGCCCATCTATCCTCCAATAGCTGTTTATGTCTTACCCTAACTGCCTCCTCTTTTAGTTTATAAACCTTCACCTCTCTCTTCCCTGATGCTTCTATTCTCCTTGTATCCCATGTACCTTTTACTCTCAATGTAGCTACAACTAGAAAGTGATCTGATATATCTGTGGCCCCTCTATAAACATGTACATCCTGAAGTCTACTCAACAGTCTTTTATCTACCAATACATAATCCAACAAACTACTGTCATTTCGCCCTACATCATATCTTGTATACTTATTTATCCTCTTTTTCTTAAAATATGTATTACCTATAACTAAACCCCTTTCTATACAAAATTTAATCAAAGGGCTCCCATTATCATTTACACCTGGCACCCCAAACTTACCTACCACACCCTCTCTAAAAGTTTCTCCTACTTTAGCATTCAGGTCCCCTATCACAATTACTCTCTCACTTGGTTCAAACGCTCCTATACATTCACTTAACATCTCCCAAAATCTCTCTCTCTCCTCTGCATTCCTCTCTTCTCCAGGTGCATACACGCTTATTATGACCCACTTCTCGCATCGAACCTTTACTTTAATCCACATAATTCTTGAATTTACACATTCATATTCTCTTTTCTCCTTCCATAACTGATCATTCAACATTACTGCTACCCCTTCCTTTGCTCTAACTCTCTCAGATACTCCAGATTTAATCCCATTTATTTCCCCCCACTGAAACTCCATATGTAATGCATACATAGGTCAATGTGAGACAATACAGCCATTATTATCTCAAACACTACCAAACAGGTGCATACACTGTACTAAAGTACGCATGAAAAACAGAAAAGGCACCTTATGTAAAATGTGTAAGGGGTGGGTGCATGTTGGATGTATGTACAATTATAGCAACGGTGCCAGAATTCATTTTGTGTGTAACAAATGCACTTTGGCACAGTTACCCTTTAGCAGTGATGACATTGATCTACCTAATTTTAATACAAATGACCCATTGCCATATATTGATGATTATGATTGTTTTATGAAAACAGGCCTTCACTTTATTCATGTCAATGCAAGATCACTTCTTCCTAAATTGGCAGAGATTAGGATTCTAGCTAACAAAATTAGGGCGGCAGTTATAACCATCTCTGAATCTTGGTTGGATGATACGGTGACTGACGACGAGGTCAAAATAGATGGTTACAATATAAAACGCTTAGATAGGAACAGAAAGGGTGGTGGAGTATGTGCCTACATTAGAAATGACTTAGCTTACAACCCAAGACCTGATTTAAATAACAATAAACTGGAGATTCTATGGTTTGAAGTGCTGCTTCCTAAGACCAAACCCATCTTAGTAGGAACTAGTTACCGCCCTCCTACCCAGGACCAGTTCTTAGAAGACTTTTCCAGAGTCTTGTCCGGAGTTGAAAACAATTGCGAGACAATAATACTGGGCGACTTTAATATCTGTTTTCAGCAGCAAAATAACGGGCTATGCAAAAGGTATAAGCAAATTCTAGGATTAAATAGTTACACTCAACTAATTAATACTCCAACCCGGATCACACAGTTCTCAGCCACCCTAATTGACCACATACTTTGTAACCGCGCTGAGAACATTAGTCAGTCAGGCGTCATTACCACAGGTCTTAGTGATCATTTCATCATTTACTGCACCAGGAAAATAACTAGGGATAGGATAGGCCTACACAGGACAATAAAAATGAGGTCAACTAGAAACTACAGTAAAGAAACACTGGTAAATAGGCTACACAATTGTGACTAGACAGAGATAACAAGTTGCACGGACGTAAACGATGCCTGGGAAAAATTCAAAACAATGTTCACTACCATCCTTGATAATATTGCACCAGTTAAAGAGGTTAGGATTAAACGAAGAACTGAACCCTGGATGACTACTGAGATATTAGATAATATGAAATTCAGAGACCAGCTGCTAAAAAGATTTAAAGCAAACAGACAGGATATTGCAGCACTAAATGAATTCCAAAGGGTGAGGAACAGAGTACAGAGACTTATAAAAGGAGCAAAGGCAAAGCACTACTGCTCAAAAATTGAAGAGTATAAGCATAACCCCAGAAAGCTCTGGCAACAACTAAAACAGTTGGGGTATAGCCATAAGCCAGTAGATAGGTCTAACATAGTACTCACTATCGATAATGAGGTATGCCACGAAACATCTAAGGTGGCAAATTGCTTTAATTCCTACTACACATCTGTTGCATCAACACTAGTAAGTAAACTACCAGCTGCATCAAATACCTTTAACACAGACTCTGATAAGTTTCAAACATACTATACCAATAAAGGGGTAACCCCAAACAGTTGTCAACTAGTAAGTGTATCTCATGACTTTATTCAAAAAGAACTAAGCAGGTTAAACCCAACTAAGAGCACAGGCCCTGATAACATCCCGTCTAAGTTCCTAAAAGATGGTGCTTCTGAACTGTCAATCCCTATTGCTCACATAATAAATCTATCAATCACCACTAATACAGTACCGGAGGGGTTCAAGGAGGCCAGAGTTACTCCTATCTTCAAGAAAAATAGTAGGTCTGATGTAAGCAACTATAGGCCTGTTAGTATACTCAGTATAATATCTAAAATTCTAGAGAGAGCGGTGTATTCTCAAGTAGTTAAGTACCTTAATGACAACAACATTCTCCATAGCAATCAATCGGGCTTTAGAAGATCCTACTCAACCGACACCTCCCTTATTAATCTGATGGATTACCTGAGAACTGAAATGTCAAAGGGGAACCTCATAGGCATGGTAACCTTAGACCTGCAAAAGGCCTTCGATACTGTCAACCACAATATATTATGTAATAAACTTAAAGCTATCGGTATAGGTTCTGTAGACTGGTTTAAGTCCTACCTTAGCAACAGGAGACAAATAGTCAAAATCAACAAAACAGAATCAGAACCCCTGCCGATAACATGTGGAGTTCCCCAAGGTAGTATTCTGGGTCCCTTATTATTCTTATGTTATGTCAATGATATGCCTATCAGTGTCAAGTGCAAACTCCTACTGTATGCAGATGACAGTGCTCTGTTAGTGTCAGGTAAAGACCCACAAGATATTGCTAATGTTTTAACACTGGAACTGGAGTCCTGCAGCAAATGGTTAGTAGACAACAAACTATCATTACACCTAGGGAAAACTGAAGCCATTCTCTTTGGCACGAAACATAAACTGAGAAGGGTAAATAATTTTAATGTTCAATGTAATGGGGAGCCCATCACTTTGGTTTCATCAGTAAAATATTTGGGAATCCCCTTTGACCCATGCATGTCAGGAGAATTGATAGGGAACAGTGTAGTAAAGAAACCGAATGCCAAACTGAAGTTCCTGTATAGACAAGCACAGTGTCTACCTACTGAGGCTCGCAGGACCCTATGTCTAGCCCTTATACAATGCCATATGGATTACGCTTGCTCTTCTTGGTACTCTGCCTTGACAAAAAAACTGAAAGATAGACTGCAAATCACACAGAACAAAATCGTAAGATTCATCCTGGGGCTGGGACCAAGAGAACATGTAGGCCAGGATGAATTACACCAGTTGGATATGCTGAATGTTGAAGACAGAGTAAAACAACTAAAGCTAAATCATGTTTATAAAATTGCTCACAAACAATGTCCAGAATATCTTGCTGTCAAATTTGTCAAGGTTGGGAACCAAAGCAATCATAGTACTAGGGGGAGAGAGCACAACTTTGTAGTACCCACAGTCATTGGCCAGGCTTCAAACACCTTTTATTGTACAGCAATAAAGGAATGGAACAGACTACCCGCACATGTCAAAGCCAGTCATAGCGTGAACCAGTTCAAGAAGAGTGCCAAAAGGTGTCTGATGAATGTAGCTACAGAAAGGGAGGGGAATGATTTTCTATTTTTTAGCTAACATACGTGTAAATTTTACCTTATTCCTTGTAATGACCCTCGTATTGTAGATAGTCTTAATGACCTTGGTGTAGCTGATAGTCTTTTTAGTATGATAATAAGATGTTATCTTCATTGTAGAATAATAAGAAAATATTATAACCTTTATACTATAATAATAAGGTAAAAGGACCCCAATGGAAATAAGTCACTCTGTCTGACTTTTTTGGGTTATCCTAGGTTCTCTACACATATGCTGCTATGTATGATAATTCTATGTAACTGTATTTGTGTATACCTGAATAAACTTACTTACTTACTTACTTACTTACTTACTTACCCCCTTCAGCTTTGTTTCGCTTAGGGCCAGGACATCCAACTTCTTTTCATTCATAACATCAGCAATCATCTGTTTCTTGTCATCTGCACTACATCCACGCACATTTAAGCATCCCAGTTTTATAAAGTTCTTCTTCTTCTCTTTTTTAGTAAATGTCTACAGGAGAAGGGGTTACTAGCCCATTGCTCCCGGCATTTTAGTCGCCTCATACGACACGCATGGCTTACGGAGGAAAGATTCTTTTCCACTTCCCCATGGACAATAGAAGAAATAAAGAAGAACAAGAGCTATTTAGAAAAAGGAGAAAAACCTAGATGTATGTATATATATATGCATGTGCATGTCTGTGAAGTGTGACAAAAGTGTAAGTAGGAGTAGCAAGATATCCCTGTTATCTAGCGTGTTTATGAGACAGAAAAAGAAACCAGCAATCCTACCATCATGCAAAACAGTTACAGGTTTCTGTTTCAGTCATCTGGCAGGACGGTAGTACTTCCCTGGGTGGTTGCTGTCTACCAACCTACTACTACTACTGTTTCTTAAATGTAATGATTAATTTTAGGTCCCAGCTGATGTGAGTGTGGAATGAGGTTGTGGATATCAAGGGAGACACGTTCCTTGTGACCTAGAGTGTGTTAAAATCCCACCTACCTCAGAGGTGCAACAGAAATAGGTAAGTAATGTTTACCTTAGTTGTATCCTTAGCCCAAATTGCTTTTATGAACGTAATAGTGAAGTTCATACAGGCAATTTCTCACAACTAAGTCTGGCTAACTGTTTTCCCTAAATCCTTTCAAAAATATTACCATGGCCACACTCCAACAGCTTGTCAAGTCCTAAAAACTACTTGATTCCCTTCACTTTGATCTAACCCACTAACATAAGCCTCCTGAATACTCAAGCCTCTGCTATACTGCCTCCCTTCAGCACTTCCAGAGATGACACTTATCCTTCCTTCCACAGCAGATTAATACAACCTCTTGAACATACTACTGAGGATCAAGCAACACTTACATTAAGATCACCAAAAGTATCAAGCAACACTTACATTAAGATCAACAGTAGGATCAAGCAACACTTACCATAAGATCACCAGAAGTATCAAGCAACACTTACCCTAAGATCACCAGATGGATCAAACAACACTTACCATAAGATCACCATAAGGATCAAACAACACTTACAATAAGATCACCAGAAGGATCAAGCAACACTTGCATTAAAATCACCAGAAGTATCAAGCAACACTTACATTAAGATCACCAGAAGTATCAAACAACATTTACATTAAGATCACCAGAAGTATCAAGCAACACTTATATTAAGATCACCAGAAGTATCAAGCAACACTTACATTAAGATCACCAGAAGTATCAATCAACACTTACATTAAGATCACCAGAAGTATCAAACAACACTTACATTAAGATCACCAGAAGTATCAAACAACATTTACATTAAGATCACCAGAAGTATCAAGCAACACTTACATTAAGATCACCAGAAGTATCAAACAACACTTACATTAAGATCACCAGAAGTATCAAACAACATTTACATTAAAATCACCAGAAGTATCAAGCAACACTTACATTAAGATCACCAGAAGTATCAAACAACATTTACATTAAGATCACCAGAAGTATCAAGCAACACTTATATTAAGATCACCAGAAGTATCAAGCAACACTTACATTAAGATCACCAGAAGTATCAATCAACACTTACATTAAGATCACCAGAAGTATCAAACAACACTTACATTAAGATCACCAGAAGTATCAAACAACATTTACATTAAGATCACCAGAAGTATCAAGCAACACTTATATTAAGATCACCAGAAGTATCAAGCAACACTTACATTAAGATCACCAGAAGTATCAATCAACACTTACATTAAGATCACCAGAAGTATCAAACAACACTTACATTAAGATCACCAGAAGTATCAAACAACATTTACATTAAGATCACCAGAAGTATCAAGCAACACTTACATTAACCCCTTGACTGTCGCAACCCCCAGTCCTGTGGTGTCTCCTGGTGTCATAACTGTCACAACCCCCAGTCCTGTGGTGTCTCCTGGTGTCATAACTGTCACAACCCCCAGTCCTGTGGTGTCTCCTGGTGTCATAACTGTCACAACTCCCAGTCCTGTGGTGTCTCCTGGTGTCATAACTGTCACAACCCCCAGTCCTGTGGTGTCTCCTGGTGTCATAACTGTCACAACCCCCAGTCCTGTGGTGTCTCCTGGTGTCATAACTGTCACAACCCCCAGTCCTGTGGTGTCTCCTGGTGTCATAACTGTCACAACCCCCAGTCCTGTGGTGTCTCCTGGTGTCATAACTGTCACAACTCCCAGTCCTGTGGTGTCTCCTGGTGTCATAACTGTCACAACTCCCAGTCCTGTGGTGTCTCCTGGTGTCATAACTGTCACAACCCCCAGTCCTGTGGTGTCTCCTGGTGTCATAACTGTCGCAACCCCCAGTCCTGTGGTGTCTCCTGGTGTCATAACTGTCGCAACCCCCAGTCCTGTGGTGTCTCCTGGTGTCATAACTGTCACAACCCCCAGTCCTGTGGTGTCTCCTGGTGTCATAACTGTCGCAACCCCCAGTCCTGTGGTGTCTCCTGGTGTCATAACTGTCGCAACCCCCAGTCCTGTGTTGTCTCCTGGTGTCATAACTGTCACAACCCCCAGTCCTGTGGTGTCTCCTGGTGTCATAACTGTCGCAACCCCCAGTCCTGTGGTGTCTCCTGGTGTCATAACTGTCGCAACCCCCAGTCCTGTGGTGTCTCCTGGTGTCATAACTGTCGCAACCCCCAGTCCTGTGGTGTCTCCTGGTGTCATAACTGTCACAACCCCCAGTCCTGTGGTGTCTCCTGGTGTCATAACTGTCACAACCCCCAGTCCTGTGGTGTCTCCTGGTGTCATAACTGTCGCAACCCCCAGTCCTGTGGTGTCTCCTGGTGTCATAACTGTCACAACCCCCAGTCCTGTGGTGTCTCCTGGTGTCATAACTGTCACAACCCCCAGTCCTGTGGTGTCTCCTGGTGTCATAACTGTCGCAACTCCCAGTCCTGTGGTGTCTCCTGGTGTCATAACTGTCACAACTCCCAGTCCTGTGGTGTCTCCTGGTGTCATAACTGTCACAACCCCCAGTCCTGTGGTGTCTCCTGGTGTCATAACTGTCGCAACCCCCAGTCCTGTGGTGTCTCCTGGTGTCATAACTGTCGCAACCCCCAGTCCTGTGGTGTCTCCTGGTGTCATAACTGTCACAACCCCCAGTCCTGTGGTGTCTCCTGGTGTCATAGCTGTCACAACCCCCAGTCCTGTGGTGTCTCCTGGTGTCATAACTGTCACAACCCCCAGTCCTGTGGTGTCTCCTGGTGTCATAACTGTCACAACCCCCAGTCCTGTGGTGTCTCCTGGTGTCATAACTGTCACAACCCCCAGTCCTGTGGTGTCTCCTGGTGTCATAACTGTCGCAACCCCCAGTCCTGTGGTGTCTCCTGGTGTCATAACTGTCGCAACCCCCAGTCCTGTGGTGTCTCCTGGTGTCATAACTGTCGCAACCCCCAGTCCTGTGGTGTCTCCTGGTGTCATAACTGTCACAACCCCCAGTCCTGTGGTGTCTCCTGGTGTCATAACTGTCGCAACTCCCAGTCCTGTGGTGTCTCCTGGTGTCATAACTGTCACAACCCCCAGTCCTGTGGTGTCTCCTGGTGTCATAACTGTCGCAACTCCCAGACCTGTGTTGTCTCCTGGTGTCATAACTGTCACAACTCCCAGTCCTGTGGTGTCTCCTGGTGTCATAACTGTCACAACCCCCAGTCCTGTGGTGTCTCCTGGTGTCATAACTGTCGCAACCCCCAGTCCTGTGGTGTCTCCTGGTGTCATAACTGTCACAACCCTCAGTCCTGTGGTGTCTCCTGGTGTCATAACTGTCACAACCCCCAGTCCTGTGGTGTCTCCTGGTGTCATAACTGTCACAACTCCCAGTCCTGTGGTGTCTCCTGGTGTCATAACTGTCGCAACCCCCAGTCCTGTGGTGTCTCCTGGTGTCATAACTGTCACAACCCCCAGTCCTGTGGTGTCTCCTGGTAATAGAGAATCTTCTTCTGATTGTAATGATATCAAAAACATGAAATTTGATGGAAAACTGACGGAATTACGCTCTCGTGAAGTTAGCGACCTCGGCGATATTTACAAATCGTCGATTTCGCCCACTTTGAGCCCTATTTTCGGCTAATTCCATTGTTCCAATCGACCAAACTCATAGCTATTTCTTTAGAACTCCATTTTTTCTATCGATTGAGTACAAGAAACTGCCCATTTACGGATTCCAACCACCCAATAACGTGGTCAGAAATTTCCAATTTGACCAATTTCATGAAAATTAAAAAATATGACAATTTCAAAATAGGGTCCAGAATGAACAATGCAGACATTCCTGGCTCTAAAATAACATTTTCTTTGTTCATCAGTCACGTCTCCAGGCCACTCTGATATTACTCTGGCTTTCTATTTTGAATTTTTCTTCAAACAGGAGGCCTGGTCACAGACCGGGCCGCGGGGGCGTTGACCCCCGGAACTCTCTCCAGGTAAACTCCAGGTAAACAAAAAATAGAAGATTTACTGTTATGCAGACTACTGCAATACTGTAATAATTATATAAATAATGTCAACGCAGGAGGGAGAGATATATCATAATCTACACTTGGAAAATTTTGGAAGGAATGGTCCCGAATCTGCACACAGAAATCACTCCCTACGAAAGTAAAAGACTGGGCAGGAAATGAAAAATGCCCCCGATAAAAAGTAGGGGCGCCATTGGTACACTAAGGGAAAACACCATAATTGTCTGGGGCCCAAGACTGTTCAACAGCCTCCCATCAAGCATTAGGGGAATTACCAATAAACCCCTGGCTGCCTTCAAGAGAGAGCTGGACAGATACCTAAAGTCAGTGCCGTATCAGCCGGGCTGTGACCCGTACGTTGGACTGTGTACAGCCAGCAGGAACAGCCTAGTTGATCAGGCCCTGATCCATCGGGAGGCCTGGCCATGGACCTGGCCACGGGGGCGTTGATCCCCGGAATAACCTCCAGGTAACCTCCAGGTAGCCATTCATGACTACATATTAGAATGGCTAGTTGGACATTTATTGAACAATGACATCATTTGTTTACTTTTGAACATCGACAAAAATTAAACATTTCCCCTACTTTGAGCTCCATTTCAAGGTTTTTTTTTATAGTAAAATCAATCAAAATCACCTCCATTTCTATAATATGTTTTCCATTCTAACAAATGAGACCAAGAAAACAAGAATACAACCATAAATACTATACAAAAATAGACCACAAACTCGGCATTTTAATTAAAAAAACGGTCGGAGTTTTTTTTTCTCATTATGCACTGCGTGCTCCAGGATTTGTTTTATATGGTGCACATTGACCACACAGACCCATTCTCTCACATGTGGGCCTACCAGCTTTCTCCTGGTGATCTTAACCCTTTGACTGAAACAGTCAAAGGGTTAAGATCACCAGAAGCATCAAGCAACATCTTATCAGTGAATGAATTGGAAAAAAAGCAAACTTGAGATTTATCATCTAATATAAGAAGATAGCAACCGGTTATTTTTATATAGCCGGACTTGAGTCCTGGAAATGGGAAGTACAATGCCTGCACTCTAAAGGAGGGGTTTGAGATATTAGCAGTTTTGAGGGATATGCTGTGTATCTTTACAGGTACAGTGAAACCTCAAAAATCGAACTTAATCCGTTCCAGGAGCTAGTTCTAAATTCGAAAAGTCTGAAATTCGAAGCAATATTTCCCATAAGAAATAATGGAAATACAATTAATCCGTTCCAGAAATCCAAAAATATTCACACAAAAAATATATTTTATAGAGATTAATTACAGTTTTACATACAACAAATACTATAGTTTTTAATTATGTATAGTAATACATATAAAATAACATTTTTACTTACCTTTATTGAAGATTGGTGATGGTATCTGGAAGATAGGGAGGAGGAGAGAGGGAGTTGGGGTTAGTGTTTGGAAGGAGAATCCCCCTCCATGAGGACTTCAGGTAAAGTCCTCTCTGGGGTTACTTTGCTTCTCTGTCTTTTAATCCCACTAGGACCAGTTTGAGAGTCACTGGACCCCTGTCTCACAAAATAACTGTCCACAGTCCTCTGTTTCTGGTGCCTCTTTAAGATTTCCCTAAAATGGGACATGGTTCTGTCACTGAACTTGTTGCAGAGATGGCTTGTTTCAGCTTGCTCAGGGTGGTACTTCTGCACAAACATTTGGACATCATTCCACTTGGCACAAATCTCCTTAATCTTTGAAGAAGGCACCTCATCCACTCCCTCTTCCTCCTCCTCTGAAGCAAGTTCCTCAGCTGTGGTCTGATACTGCTCCAGGAGAAGCTCTTGCAGCTCTTCAGTGGTTAGCTCTTCCCTGTGGTCCTCCATCAACTCTTCCACATCCTCACCACTCACCTCCAACCCCAGGGTGTTCCCCAATGCCACAGTAGAGTCCACAACAGGCAGAGGGTGAGCTGGGTCAGGGTCAGGGTCAGCCTCAAACCCTTCAAAATCCCTCTTTTGGACACAATCTGGCCACAATTGTCTCCAAGCAGAGTTAAAAGTCCTAGAAATCACTCCCTCCCAAGCCTTACCTATAAGGCTTATGGAGTTGTAGATGTTGAAGTGATTCCTCCAGAACTCTCTTATAGTCAACTTAGTGTATGTGGTCACTTCAAAGCACTTTTCAAATACTGCTTTTGTGTAGAGTTTTTTGAAGTTAGAAATGACCTGCTGGTCCATGGGCTGGAGGAGAGGAGTGGTGTTAGGAGGCAAGAACTTCACTTTTATAAAACTGAAGTCCTTAGACAAGAGGTCTAATAAGTTTGGAGGATGAGCAGGAGCATTATCCATTAACAGGAGGCACTTGAGTGGCAATTTCTTTTCCTGGAGGTATTTTTTCACACTGGGGCCAAACACTTCATGGACCCACTCTTTGAAAATTTGTCTTGTGACCCATGCCTTATGATTAGCTTTCCACAAGACACATAACTTGTTCTTAAAGACATTGTTTTTCTTAAACACACTGGGATTTTCTGAATGATACACAAGTAAAGGCTTCACTTTAAAATCACCACTAGCATTAGCACAGAACAAAAGAGTAAGCCTGTCTTTCATAGGCTTGTGTCCTGGCTGTGCCTTTTCCTCCTGTGTGATGAAGGTCCTTTTTGGCATTTTCTTCCAAAACAAGCCTGTTTCGTCACAATTAAACACTTGTTCAGGTTTCAATTCTTCACTATCTATGTACCCCTTAAACTCCTGTACAAACTTCTCAGCAGCCCGTTTTTCTGAACTGGCTGCCTCACCATGTCTTACAACATTGTGTATGCCACTACGCTTCTTAAATCTCTCAAACCAGCTTCTGCCGGCCTTAAATTCACTATCAGCACTGGTTCCAGGAGTTTTCTGTACCAGATCGGCATGCAACTTCCTTGCCTTTTCGCAAATAATCGTCTCTGAAACACTATCACCTGCAATCTCTTTATCCTTGATCCACACCAGCAACAACTTCTCAACCTCTTCAACTATTTGTGGTCTTATTTTGGTTAGCATATTAACACCTTTTGCAACATCAGCTTCCTTGATTTGTTCTTTCTTTGACAGGATAGAACCGATGGTCGACTTGTGTTTCCCATACATCCTGGCAAGCTCAACAAGTCTCACACCACTCTCATACTTCTGTATTATTTCCTTCTTCACATCTATGGTGTTTCTCACTTTCTTTACCACAGGGGTACCACTAGCAAGTTTCTTTGGGCCCATGGCAGCTTATTTCAAAGTCCCACAAGCACTAAACACAACGAAATAATCGTAAAATGTGTGAATGAGAGCGCAGGTTAGTGTTCACTCAAGCATAAACAAAGCTAGACTGCTCACGGCGCCTGCGCGGGGACGCAGACAGAGCGAGCGGCAGACAGGTCCCGTACCCGGCAGTCCAAAAATAGGGGCACATTCGATAATAGGGACACAGTTTGTCCGAAAAAATGGTCCTATTTTCGAAAGGTTCGATATGTAAACTGTTGTGTTCTGAGCACCTCTGCAAAAAGAGTGATTATGTGTGAGTGAGGTGAAAGTGTTGAATGATGATGAAAGTATTTTCTTTTTTGGGGATTTTCTTTCTTTTTTTGGGTCACCCTGCCTCGGTGGGAGACGGCCGACTTGTTGAAAAAAAAAAAACTTAATGGTTAATTAATATTTTTTTTTTTCAACAAACCGGCCGTATCCCACCAAGGCAGGGTGGCCCAAAAAAGAAAAACGAAAGTTTCTATTTTTAAATTTAGTAATTTTTACAAGAGAAGGGGTTACTAGTCCCTTGCTCCCAGCATTTTAGTCGCCTCTTACAACACGCATGGCTTACGGAGGAAGAATTCTGTTCCACTTCCCCATGGAGATAAGAGGAAATATACAAGAAAAACAAAAATCTTTTATCCCTTCCTTCCAACCCTTCCTTCCAACCCTTCCTTCCAACCCTTCCTTCCAACCCTTCCTTCCAACCCTTCCTTCCAACCCTTCCTAGAATAACCCTACCCCATCCTTCCTTTTACCCAAGATTTATAAACCTTCACTGGTTATCCTATTCTACACCATCCTTCTAAATGTCTAAACCACCTCAATAACCTCTTTCCATCCCTCTGATTTATACCTATATGATCTTCTACTTTTTAAAAGGTTGTAAAGGAAGAGACATGAGTTTAAAAGATAATGAATCTGATACAAAGTGGCAGTAATAATGGTTGTTCTTGACTGATGATAATTCTTTAGGAAGATACTGAAGACAAGTTGCAAACCTTGGTGGAGTAATTTGGGAGTTAATGTAAAATAATGAAATTAAAAGTGAACTTAGAAAAAAGCAAAGTATTGAAAGTATCAAAAATTATTTGCAGTTGAAGACTGGCTATCAGACAGGAGGGAGACTGGAGGAAGTGACTGTATTCAGATATTTGGGAGTGGCTATCAGACAGGAGGGAGGGAGACTGGAGGAAGTGACTGTATTCAGATATTTGGGAGTGGCTATCAGACAGGAGGGAGGGAGACTGGAGGAAGTGACTGTATTCAGATATTTGGGAGTGGCTATCAGACAGGAGGGAGGGAGTCTGGAGGAAGTGACTGTATTCAGATATTTGGGAGTGGCTATCAGACAGGAGGGAGGGAGACTGGAGGAAGTGACTGTATTCAGATATTTGGGAGTGGCTATCAGACAGGAGGGAGGGAGACTGGAGGAAGTGACTGTATTCAGATATTTGGGAGTGGCTATCAGACAGGAGGGAGGGAGTCTGGAGGAAGTGACTGTATTCAGATATTTGGGAGTGGCTATCAGACAGGAGGGAGGGAGACTGGAGGAAGTGACTGTATTCAGATATTTGGGAGTGAACTTGTCGACAGATGAATCTATGCAAGACTATGGTAAATATAGGCTGAAAAGTAGGTATAATTGAGGCTGCTGTGTAAAGAAACTTGATAGAGGCAAAAAAGGGGAATGTATCAGGGCACAAAGTTAGCTTGATTGCTAGCACTGCTCACACACTAAGGTTTGGGTGTCAATCCCCAGTACGGGTGGAAACATAAGGATGTGTTTCCTTAAGACACCTGCTATCAATGTTTATGTATCAGTAAAATATGTACCTGGGTGTTATTCTATTGGTGTGGGTTGCATCCTGGGACAAAATTGACCTAAGGTAGATGATGTCAGCTACCTTGTACATGTACTTGTAGAAATAAAGATTATCATTATTATTTAAGCCAGTGTGAGTCATGGGTTTTAAACACTGCAACATTGAAGGTTGGAAGCAGTGATGTCAGGTTAATGTTGTGTGAAGTTGTCTTGCCACCTCTTGTAAATACAGTTCCCTCTTCCACTTTCAAGATGGCTTATTTTATCACATTTGCTTCTTAAACTCTCTGAAACCTTAAACTGTCCAAACATAGATCTACATTGACATGTGTAGCGCTATGAAGGTAAAACTACGTTGACGTGTGTAGCACTCTGAACTTAGATCTATGTTGACGTGTGTAGCGCTCTGAACTTAGATCTATGTTGAGGTGTGTAGCGCTCTGAACTTAGATCTATGTTGACGTGTGTAGCGCTCTGAACTTAGATCTATGTTGACGTGTGTAGCGCTCTGAACTTAGATCTACGTTTGGACAGTTTAAAGGTTAATGGCTTGACATACGTGAGTTTTTATACCAACTAACGGCCCCCTTCAAGGCTGGTAACATTACTGACCTGGAGAGTGTACAAGAACTTTCACGGCACACATAAGTATCATAAGACTCCAAGAATACTGGGAATGGTTGAAGGTCCTTGATCTGTATTCCCTGGAACACAGGCGAGAGAGATACATGATAATATACACTTGGAAGGTCCTGTAGGGATTGGTACCAAATTTGCACACGAAAATCACTCCACATGAAAGCAAAAGACTCGGCAGGAGATGCAACATTCCCTCAGTGAAAATCAAGGGCGCCACGAGTACACTGAGAGACAACACAATAATTGTCTGGGGCCCAAGACTGCTCAACTGCCTCCAAGCATACATAAGGGGGATTACCAATAGAACCCTGACTGTCTTCAAGAAGGCACTGGATGTTACGACTTAATCTTCACCGTAACAATAGGGGCACAAATAAATCCATTTTTTTTGTTAGTTTTATTTTATTACCAATCATTTAGTTTCATTGGTATTTGGTTAGTGAATTAAAATACCCACAAGCAATTATAAATGAAACACTATACAGCAAGAAACCCAATCTTACGTTCAAATTCTCAATAACAGAGTATGATACAATAATTTCAATTAATAATCTACTCTTTTAGAAAGGTCTAGGGTAACGAAATAGTTATCTTTCATAAGTGACATGAATTACCAGACTAATGGCAAAGGCAAGACTTGGTATAAAGTTTTAGTTTAAGCTAGGAGCTTTGGGTTGAAGACCTGTACCGAGTCAGAGCTAGGAGCTGACTGACTCACTCAACTACTTGAAGACCCGTACCGAGTCAGAGCTAGGAGCTGACTGACTCAACTACTTGAAGACCCGTACCGAGTCAGAGCTAGGAGCTGACTGACTCACTCAACTACTTGAAGACCCGTACCGAGTCAGAGCTAGGAGCTGACTGACTCACTCAACTACTTGAAGACCCGTACCGAGTCAGAGCTAGGAGCTGACTGACTCACTCAACTACTTGAAGACCCGTACCGAGTCAGAGCTAGGAGCTGACTGACTCACTCAACTACTTGAAGACCCGTACCGAGTCAGAGCTAGGAGCTGACTGACTCACTCAACTACTTGAAGACCCGTACCGAGTCAGAGCTAGGAGCTGACTGACTCACTCAACTACTTGAAGACCCGTACCGAGTCAGAGCTAGGAGCTGACTGACTCACTCAACTACTTGAAGACCCGTACCGAGTCAGAGCTAGGAGCTGACTGACTCACTCAACTACTTGAAGACCCGTACCGAGTCAGAGCTAGGAGCTGACTGACTCACTCAACTACTTGAAGACCCGTACCGAGTCAGAGCTAGGAGCTGACTGACTCACTCAACTACTTGAAGACCCGTACCGAGTCAGAGCTAGGAGCTGACTGACTCACTCAACTACTTGAAGACCCGTACCGAGTCAGAGCTAGGAGCTGACTGACTCACTCAACTACTTCATAGTCAGACTTCAGCTCTGCCAGAAGGCGACGCGTGGCGTCAATTCTAGAACCACCAATTGGTCACTACAGTAGTGGTTACACATTCGTAATACCTATCCTAATAATAATATAATATAATATTATAATTATAATAATCATGGGGAAAGATATAATATACAATATAATACAATGAGAGTACTTTTGATTCATACTGTACCCGATAATAATATATAGTCGAACCTGCTTTATCTAGCTAGTAATAAAGTGGTTCGCGATATATTATTACAGAACTTATTTTAACCAGGCCTTTTATTTTTGTATATAATGGAGTGAAGTAGGGGCGCGTAACACTGGACAAGCACCTAAAGTCAGTACCTGACCAACCGGGCTGTGGTTTGTACGTCAGTCTGTGCAAGGCCAGCAGCAACATCCTGATTGATCAGACCCTGATCCACCATGAGGCCTGGTCTCAGACCGAGCCGTGCGGACATTGACCCCCGAAACCCTCTCCAGTTAAGCTCTCACTACATACAGTCAATTTCTTCACTCTGAGCAGTTCTGTATTTTGTCGGGAATTCTCTCACTTCTTGCATAATACAACATAATACAACATAATACAACATAATACAACATAATACAACATAATACAACATCAAATTTTTCTAATTTCAGTTTTTTCAAATGTTTTAAATTGTATTTTCAAACTTTTATGTGGGAAAAGATATTGTCCAGAAGGTCACATGTCTGTACCCCATGCCCACAGGTAGGGCATGTGTCTGTACCCCATGCCCACAGGTAGGGCATGTGTCTGTACCCCATGCCCACAGGAAGGGCATGTGTCTGTACCCCCATGTCCACAGGAAGGGAATGTGTCTGTACCCCCATGCCCACAGGAAGGGCATGTGTCTGTACCCCATGCCCACAGGTAGGGCATGTGTCTGTACCCCATGCCCACAGGAAGGGCATGTGTCTGTACCCCCATGTCCACAGGAAGGGAATGTGTCTGTACCCCCATGCCCACAGGAAGGGCATGTGTCTGTACCCCCATGCCCACAGGTAGGGCATGTGTCTGTACCCCCATGCCCACAGGTAGGGCATGTGTCTGTACCCCCATGTCCACAGGAAGGGAATGTGTCTGTACCCCCATGCCCACAGGAAGGGCATGTGTCTGTACCCCCATGCCCACAAGTAGGGCATGTGTCTGTACCCCCATGCCCACAGGTAGGGCATGTGTCTGTACCCCATGCCCACAGGAAGAGCATGTGTCTGTACCCCACGCCCACAGGAAGGGCATGTGTCTGTACCACCATGCCCACAGGAAGGGCATGTGTCTGTACCCCCATGCCCACAGGAAGGGCATGTGTCTGTACCCCATGCCCACAGGAAGGGCATGTGTCTGTACCCCCATGCCCACAGGAAGGGCATGTGTCTGTACCCCACGCCCACAGGAAGGGCATGTGTCTGTACCCCCATGCCCACAGGAAGGGCATGTGTCTGTACCCCCATGCCCACAGGAAGGGCATGTGTCTGTACCCCCATGCCCACAGGTAGGGCATGTGTCTGTACCCCCATGCCCACAGGAAGGGCATGTGTCTGTACCCCCATGCCCACAGGAAGGGCATGTGTCTGTACCCCCATGCCCACAGGTAGGGCATGTGTCTGTACCCCCATGCCCACAGGAAGGGCATGTGTCTGTACCCCCATGCCCAAAGGAAGGGCATGTGTCTGTACCCCATGCCCACAGGAAGGGCATGTGTCTGTACCCCCATGCCCACAGGAAGGGCATGTGTCTGTACCCCCATGCCCACAGGAAGGGCATGTGTCTGTACCCCCATGCCCACAGGAAGGGCATGTGTCTGTACCCCCATGCCCACAGGAAGGGCATGTGTCTCTACCCCATGCCCACAGGAAGGGCATGTGTCTGTACCCCCATGCCCACAGGAAGGGCATGTGTCTACCACCATGCCCACAGGAAGGTCACATGTTTGTACCCCTATACCCACAGGAAGAGCATGTGTCTATACCCCCATGCCCACTGGAAGGGCATGTGTCTGTACCCCCATGCCCACAGGAAGGGCATGTGTCTACCACCATGCCCACAGGAAGGTCACATGTTTGTACCCCTATACCCACAGGAAGGGCATGTGTCTACCCCATGCCCACATGAAGGACGTGTTTGTACCCCCATGCATACAGGAAGGTCATGTGTCTGTACCCCCATGCCCACAGGAAGGGTATGTGTTTGTACCCCATTCCCACAGGAGCGTCATGTGTCTGTGCCCCCATGCCCACAGAAAGGGCATGTGTCTGTACCCCCATGAAACAGGAAGGTCATGTGCCTGTACCCCCATGCCCACTGGAAGGGTATGTGTCTGTACCCCATGCACACAGGAAGGTCATGTGTCTGTACCCTCATGCCCTCGTGAAGGATATGTGTCTGTACCCCCATGCCTACAGGAGAGGGACTTGTCTGAAACCCCCATGCCCACAAGAAGGGCATGTGTCTGTATCCCCATGCCCACAGCAGGGGCACGTGTCTGCACACCCATGCCCACAGGAAGGGTATGTGCCTGTACCCCATGCCCACAGGAAGGGTATGTGTCTGTACCCCCAAGCCCACTGGAAGGGTATGTGTCTGTACCCTCATGCCCACAGGAAGGGCATATGTCTGTACCCACATGCCCAGAGGAATAGTATGTGTCTGTAACCCCAAGCCCACAGGAAGGGCATGTGTCTGTACCCCATGCCCACAGGTAGGGCATGTGTCTGTACCCCATGCCCACAGGAAGGGCATGTGTCTGTACCCCCATGTCCACAGGAAGGGAATGTGTCTGTACCCCCATGCCCACAGGAAGGGCATGTGTCTGTACCCCCATGCCCACAGGTAGGGCATGTGTCTGTACCCCCATGCCCACAGGTAGGGCATGTGTCTGTACCCCCATGTCCACAGGAATGGAATGTGTCTGTACCCCCATGCCCACAGGAAGGGCATGTGTCTGTACGCCCATGCCCACAAGTAGGGCATGTGTCTGTACCCCCATGCCCACAGGTAGGGTATGTGTCTGTACCCCATGCCCACAGGAAGAGCATGTGTCTGTACAGCACGCCCACAGGAAGGGCATGTGTCTGTACCACCATGCCCACAGGAAGGGCATGTGTCTGTACCCCCATGCCCACAGGAAGGGCATGTGTCTGTACCCCATGCCCACAGGAAGGGCATGTGTCTGTACCCCCATGCCCACAGGAAGGGCATGTGTCTGTACCCCACGCCCACAGGAAGGGCATGTGTCTGTACCCCCATGCCCACAGGAAGGGCATGTGTCTGTACCCCCATGCCCACAGGAAGGGCATGTGTCTGTACCCCCATGCCCAAAGGAAGGGCATGTGTCTGTACCCCATGCCCACAGGAAGGGCATGTGTCTGTACCCCCATGCCCACAGGAAGGGCATGTGTCTGTACCCCCATGCCCACAGGAAGGGCATGTGTCTGTACCCCCATGCCCACAGGAAGGGCATGTGTCTGTACCCCCATGCCCACAGGAAGGGCATGTGTCTCTACCCCATGCCCACAGGAAGGGCATGTGTCTGTACCCCCATGCCCACAGGAAGGGCATGTGTCTACCACCACGCCCACAGGAAGGTCACATGTTTGTACCCCTATACCCACAGGAAGACCATGTGTCTGTACCCCCATGCCCACAGGAAGGGCATGTGTCTGTACCCCCATGCCCACAGGAAGGGCATGTGTCTACCACCATGCCCACAGGAAGGTCACATGTTTGTACCCCTATACCCACAGGAAGGGCATGTGTCTACCCCATGCCCACATGAAGGACGTGTTTGTACCCCCATGCATACAGGAAGGTCATGTGTCTGTACCCCCATGCCCACAGGAAGGGTATGTGTTTGTACCCCATTCCCACAGGAGCGTCATGTGTCTGTGCCCCCATGCCCACAGAAAGGGCATGTGTCTGTACCCCCATGAAACAGGAAGGTCATGTGCCTGTACCCCCATGCCCACTGGAAGGGTATGTGTCTGTACCCCATGCACACAGGAAGGTCATGTGTCTGTACCCTCATGCCCTCGTGAAGGATATGTGTCTGTACCCCCATGCCTACAGGAGAGGGACTTGTCTGTACCCCCATGCCCACAAGAAGGGCATGTGTCTGTATCCCTATGCCCACAGCAGGGGCACGTGTCTGCACACCCATGCCCACAGGAAGGGTATGTGCCTGTACCCCATGCCCACAGGAAGGGTATGTGTCTGTACCCCCAAGCCCACTGGAAGGGTATGTGTCTGTACCCTCATGCCCACAGGAAGGGCATATGTCTGTACCCACATGCCCAGAGGAATAGTATGTGTCTGTAACCCCAAGCCCACAGGAAGGGTATGTGTCGGTACCCCCATGCCCACAGGAATGGTATGTGTCTAACCCCATTCATAGAGGAAGGGAATGTGTCTGTACCCCCATGCCCAGAGGAAGGGTATGTGTTTAACCCCATGCCTAGAGGAAGGGAATGTGTCTGTACCCCCATGCCCACAGGAAGGGTATGTGTCTGTACCCCCATACCTACTGGAAGGGCATGTATCTGTACTCCCATGGCCACAGGAAGTGTATGTGTCTGTACCCACATGAGTACAGGAAGGGCATGTGTTTGTACCCCATGCAGACAGGAAGGGCATATGTCTGTACCCCATGCCCACAGGAAGGGCATGTGTCTGTACCCCTATGCCCACAGGAAGGGTATGTGTTAGTATGCCCATGCCCACTGGAAGGGTATGTGTGTGTACCCCCATGCCAACATGTAGGGTATGTCTGTACCCCCATGCCCACAAAAAGGGTATGTGTCTGTACCCCCATGCCCACAGGAAGGGTATGTGTCTAACCCCATGCCTAGAGGAAGGGAATGTGTCTGTACCCCCATGCCCACATGAAGGGTATGTGTCTAGCCCATTGCCTAGAGGAGGGGAATGTGTATGTACCCCTATGCCCATAGGAAGGGTATGTGTTAGTATGCCCATGCCCACTGGAAGGGTATGTGTCTGTACCCTCATGCCCTCGTGAAGGATATGTGTCTGTACCCCCATGCCTACAGGAGGGGCACGTGTCTGTACCTCCATCCCCACAGGAAGGGCTTGTGTCTCTTCCCTCATGCCCACAGGAAGGGCATATGTCTGTACCCCCATGCCCAAAGGAAGAGTATGTGTCTGTAACCCCATGCCCACAGGAAGGGTATGTGTCTGAACCCCCATGCCCACAGGAAGGGTATTTGTCTAACCCTATGCGTAGAGGAAGGGAATGTCTGTACCTCCATGCCCACAGGAAGGGTATGTGTCTAACCCCTTGCCTAGAGGAAGGGAATGTGTCAGTACCCCCATGCCCACAGGAAGGGTATTTGTCTGAACCATCATGCCCACAGGAAGGGCATGTGTCTGTACCCTCATACCCACTTGAAGGGCATGACTGTACTCCCATGGCCACAGGAAGTGTATGTCTGTACCCACATGCCTACAGGAAGGGCATGTGTCTGTACCCCATGCAGACAGGAAGGGCATGTGTCTGTACCCCTATGCCCACAGGAAGGGAATGTGTTAGTATGACCATGTCCACTGATGGTATGTGTTTGTACCCCCATGCCCATATGAAGGGTATGTCTGTACCCCCATGCCTACAGGAAGGGTATGCGTCTGTTCCTCCATGCCCACCGGAAGGGCATGTGTCTGTATCCCCTTTCCCACAGGAAGGGCATGTGTCTGTACTCCCATGCCCGCAGGAAGGGCATGTGTCTGTACCCCCATGCTCACAGGAAGGGCATGTGTCTGTACCCCTATGCCCACAGGAAGGGTATGTGTCTGTACCCCTATGCCCACAAGAATGGTATGTGTCTGTATCCACATGCCCACAGGAAGTGCATGTGTCTGTAACCCCATGCCCACAGGAAGGCCATGTGTGTATACACTCATACCCACAGGAAAGGCATGTGTCTGTACCCCAATGCCCAGAGGAAGGGCATGTTTCTGTAGCCCGATGCCCACACGAATGAAACGTGTCTGTACCCCCATGCCCACAGGAAGGGCATGTGTCTGTACCCACATGCCCACAGGAAGGGTATGTGTTTGTACCTCTATGCACAGAGGAAGGGTATGTGTCTGTACCCCAATTCCCACAGGAAGGGTATGTGTCTGTACCCCAATACCCACAGGAAGGGCATGTGTCTCTTCCCCTATGCCTAAGGAAGGGTATGTGTCTGTACCCCCATGCCTACAGTAAATGCATGTGTCTGTTCCCCCATGCCCACAGGAAGGGCATGTGTCTGTACCCATGCCCAAAGTAAGTGAATGTGTCTATACCCCCTTGGCCACAGGAATCGCATGTGTCTGTACCCCCATGCCCACAGGTAGGGCATGTGTCTGTACCCCTATGCCCACAGGAAGTGAATGTGTCTATACCCCCATGCGCACAGAAATCGCATGTGTCTGTATCCCCATGCCAACAGGAAGCACATGTGTTTGTATCCCCATGCCCACAGGAAGGGCATGTGTCTGTACCCCCATGCCCACTGGAAGGGAATGTTTGTACCTCTATGCCCACAGGAAGGTCATGTGTTTGTACCCCATGCCGACAATAAGGGCACGTGTCTGTACTCCCATGCTTACAGGAAGCGCATGTGTTTGTAGCCCCATGACCACAGGAAGGGCATGTGTCTGTACCCCAATGCCCACAGGAATGGCATGTGTCTGTATCCCCATGCCCACAGGAAGGGCATGTGTTTGTATGCATATGCCAACAGGAATGGTATGTGTCTGAACCCCTGTGCCTACAGGAAGGGCATGTGTCTGTACCCCCATGCCCACAGGAAGGGCATGTGTCTGTACCCCCATGCCCACAAGGATATGTGTCTGTACCTCCATGCCCACAGGAAGGACATGTGTTTTTATCGGCATGCCAACATGAATGGCATACGTCTGTACCCCCATGCCCACAGGAAGGGCATGTGTCTGTACCCCTATGCCCACAGGGAGGGCATATGTTTGTACCCGCAGGCCCACAGGAATGGCATGTGTCTGTACCCCCATGCCCATTTAAAGGGCATGTGTCTGTACCCTCACACCCACCATATGGGCATATGTCTGTATCCCCATGCGCCCAGGAAGGACATGTGTTTGTACCCCCATGCCCCCAGGAATGGTATGTCTGTACCCCCATGCCCACAGGAAGGGCATGTGTCTACCCCCATGCCCACAGGAAGGCCATGTGTCTGAACCCCTATGCCCACAGGAAGGCCATGTATCTGTACCACTATGCCCAGAGGAAGGGCATGTTTTTGCACTCCCATGCCCACACGAAGGGCATGTGTCTGTACCCCTATGCCAACAGGAAGGGCATGTGTCTGTACCCCCATGCCCAAAAGGACATGTACCTGTACCCCCATGCCCACAGGAAGGGTATGTGTCTGTAACACATTGCCCACATGATGGGTATGTGTCTACCCCCATGCCCACAGTAATGGTATATGTCTGCACCCTTATGTCCACAGGAAGGGCATGTGTCTGTACCCGCATGCTCACAGGAATTGTATATGTCTGTACCCCCATGCCCACAGGCAGGGCATATTTTTGTACCCCTATGCCCACAGGAAGGGCATGTGTCTATAACCCAGGTGGACAGGAAGTGCATGTGCCTGTAACCCATGTCCACAGGAAGGGCATGTGTCTGTACCCCCATGCCCACTGGAAGGGCATGTGTTTGTACTTCCATGCCCACAGGAAGGTCATGTGTTTTTACCCCCATGCCCACAATAAGGGCACGTGTCTGTACTCCCATGATTACAGAAAGGGCATGTGTTTGTAGCCCCATGCCCACAGGAAGGGTATGTGTCTGTACCCCCATGGCCACAGGAGTGGCATGTGTCTGTATCCCCATGCCCACTGGAAGGGCATGTGTTTGTATGCATATGCCCACAGGAATAGTATGTGTCTGTACCCCTATGCCCACAGGAAGGGCATGTGTCTGTACCCCCATGATCACAGGAAGGGCATGTGTCTGTTCCCCCATGCCCAGAGGAAGGGCATGTTTTTGTACTCCCATGCCCACAGGAAGAGCATGTGTCTGTACCCCCATGCCCACAGGAAGGGCATGTGTCTGTTCCCCCATGCCCACAAGGACATGTGCCTGTACCCCTATGCCCACAGGAAGGTCATGTGTCTGTAACACATTGTCCACATGATGGGTATGTGTCTATCCCCATGCCCACAGTAAGGGTATATGTCTGTACCCTTATGTCCACAGGAAGGGCATGTGTCTGTTCCCTCATGCTCACAGGAATTGTATATGTCTGTACCCCCATGCCCTCAGGCAGGGCATATGTTTGTACCCCCATGCCCACAGGAAGGGCAAATGTCTATACCCCATGTGGACAGTAAGTGCATGTGTCTTTACCCCCATGTCCACAGGAAGGGCATGTGTCTGTACCCACATGCCTACTGGAAGGGGATGTGTTTGTACCCCATGCCCACAATAAGGGCACGTGTCTGTACTCCCATGCTTACAGGAAGGGCATGTGTTTGTAGCCCCATGCCCACAGGAAGGGCATGTGTCTGTACCCCCATGGCCACAGGAATGGCATGTCTCTGTATCCCCATGCCCACAGGAAGGGCATGTGTTTGTATGCATATGCCCACTGGAATGGTATGTGTCTGTACCCCTATGCCCACAGGAAGAGCATGTGTCTGTACCCCTCATGCCCACAAGAAGGGCATGTTACTGTACCCTCATGCCCACAAGGATATGTGTCTGTACCTCCATGCCCACAGGAAGGGCATGTTTTTGTACCGGCATGCCAACATGAATGGTATATGTCTGTACCCCCATGCCCACAGGAAGGGCATATGTCTGTACCCCCATGCCCACAGGGAGGGCATGTGTTTGTACCCCCAGACCCAAAATAATGGCATGTGTCTGTACCCCCATGCCCACTTAAAGGGCATGTGTCTGTACCCTCACACCCACCGTATGGGCATGTGTCTGTATCCCCATGTGCACAGGAAGGGCATGTGTTTGTACCCCCATGCCCACAGGAATGGTATGTCTGTGCCCCCATGCCCACAGAAAGGGCGTGTGTCTGCACCCCCATGCCGACAGGAGGGCCGTGTGTCTGAACCCCTGTGCCCACAGGAAGGGCATGTGTCTGTTCCCCCATGCCCAGAGGAAGGGCATGTGTCTGTACCCCAATGCCCACAGGAAGGGCATGTGTCTGTATCCCCATGCCCACAAGGATATGTGTCTGTACCTCCATACCCACAGGAAGGGCATGTGTTTGTACCGGCATGCCAACATGAATGGTATATGTCTGTACCCCCATGCCCACAGGAAGGGCATATGTCTGTACCCCCATGCCCACAGGGAGGGCATGCGTTTGTACCCCCAGGCCCACAATAATGGCATGTGTCTATACCCCCATGTCCACTTAAAGGGCATGTGTCTGTGCCCTCACACCCACCATATGGGCATGTGTCTGTATCTCCATGCGCACAGGAAGGGCATGTGTTTGTACCCCCATGCCCACAGGAATGGTATGTCTGTGCCCCCATGCCCACAGGAAGGGCGTGTGTCTGCACCTCCATGCCCACAGGAGGGCCGTGTGTCTGAACCCCTATGCCCACAGGAAGGGCATGCATCTGTTCCCCCATGCCTGGAGGAAGGGCATGTTTTTGTACTCCTATGCCCTCAGGAAGGGCATGTGTCTGTACCCCCATGCCCACAGGAAGGACATGTGTCTGTACCCCATGCCCACATGGAGGGCATGTGTCTGTAACACTTTGCCCACAGTATGGGTATGTGTCTACCCCCAAGCCCACAGGAAGGGTATGTGTCTGCACCCTCATGTCCACAGGAAGGGCATGTGTCTGTACCTCCATGCTCACAGGAATTGTATGTGTCTGTTCCCCCATGCCCACAGGCAGGGCATATGTTTGTACCCCATGCCCACAGGAAGGGCATGTGTCTGTACCCCATGTGGACAGGAAGTGCATGTGTCTGTACCCCTATGTCCAGAGGAAGGGCATGTGTCTGTACCCCCATGCCCACAGGAAGGGCATGTGTCTGTACCCCAATGCCCACAGGATGGGCTTTTGTACCCCCATGCACACAGGAAGGCCATATTATCTATGCCCCCATGCCCACAGAAAGGGCATGTGTCTGTACTCTCATGCCCAGAGGAAGGACGTGTGTCTGCAACCCCATGACCACAGGAAGGGCATGTGTTTTTACCCCATGCCCACAGGAAGGGTATATGTCTGTGCCCAATGCTCACACGAAGGGTATGTGATTGTACCCCCATGCCCAGAAGAATGGCATGTGTCTGTACCCTATGCCCACTGGAAAGGCAAGTGTTTGTACCCCCATGCCGACAGGAAGGTCATGTGTTTGTGCCCCCATGCCCACAATAAGGGCACGTGTCTGTACTCCCATGCTTACAGGAAGGGCATGTGTTTGTACCATTATGCCCACAGGAAGGGCATGTGTCTGTACCCCCATGCCCACAGGAAGGGCATGTATCTCTAACCCAATGCCCACAGGAAGGGCATTTGTACCCCCATGCACACAGGAAGGGCATATTATCTATACCCCCATGCCCACAGGAAGGGCATGTGTCTGTACTCTCATGCCCAGAGGAAGGACATGTGTCTGTACCCCCATGACCACAGCAAGGGCATGTGTTTGTACCCTATGCGCACTGGAAGGGCATATGTCTGTGCCCCGTGCTCACATGAAGGACATGTGCCTGTACCCGCATGCCCACAGGAAGGGCATGTGTCTGTACTCCATGCCCACAAGAAGGGCATATGTCTGTGCCCCCATGCGTACAGGAATGGCAAATATCTTTACCCCCATGCCCACAGGAACTGCATGTGTCTATACCTCCATGCCCACAGGAAGGGCAAATGTCTGTACCCCTATGCCCACAGGAAGGGCATGTGTCTGTACCCCCATGCCCACAGGAAGGGCAAATGTCTTCCCCCATTCCCACAGGAAGGGTATATGTCTGTGCCCCCATGCCCACAGGAATGGCAAATACCCGTGCTTCCATGCCCACAGGAAACGCATGTGTCTGTACCTCCATGCCCAGAGGAAGGGCAAATATCTGTACCCCCATACCCATAGGAACCGCATGTGTCTGTACCTCTATGCCCACTGGAAGGGCAAATATCTGTACCCCCATGCCCACAACAAGTGCATGTGTTTGTACCCCCATACCCCCTAGAAGGGCATGTGTCTGTACCCCCATGCCCAGAGGAAGGACACATGTTTGTACCTGTATGCGTACAGGAAGGGCATATGTCTGTATCCCCATGCCTACAGGAAGGGCATATGTCTGTATCCCCATGCCTACAGGAAGGACACATGTTTGTACCCATATGCCCACAGGAAGGGCATGTGTCTGTATCCCCATGCCCACAGGAAGGACACATGTTTGTACCCCTATGCCCACAGGAAGGGCATGTGTCTATCCCCATGCCCACAGGAAGGACACATGTTTGTACCCCTATGCCCACAGGAAGGGTAAATGTCTGTACCCCCATTTCCACAAAAATGGAATGTGTCTGTTCCCCCAAGCCCTCATGAACTGCATGTGTTTGTACCCCAATACCCATAGGAAGGTCATGTGTCTGTACCCCTATGCCCACAGGAAGAACACATATTTGCACCCTTATGCCCACATGAAGGGCATGTGTCTGTACCCCCATGCCCGTAGGAAGGACACATGTTTGTACCTCTATGCCTACAGGAAGGGCATGTGTCTCTATCCCAATGCCCACAGGAAGGACACATGTTTGTACCCCATGCCCACAGGAAGGGCATGTGTCTGTATCTCCATGCCCACAGGATGGTAGCATGTATGTACCCTCATGCCTACAGGAAGGGCATGTGTCTATACCCCAATGCCCACATGAAGGGCATGTGTCTGTACCACCATGCCACAGGAAGGGCATGTGTCTGTACCCTATGCCCACAGGAAGGGCATGTGTCTGTACCCTCATGTCCACAGGAAGGGCATGTGTCTCTACCCCCATGCCCACAGAAAGGTCACATGTTTGTACCCCTATACCAACAGGAAGGGCATGTGTCTGTACCCCCATGCCCACAGGAATGTCACATGTTTGTACCCCCATGCCCACAGGAAGGGCATGTGTCTGTACCCCTGTGGCATGTAAAGAGTATGTAACCTTTATTCGGCGCATGTACACACCCTCATTTACAGGCTATCTCCCCCAACCAGCGAACCAGGTTGCTAAGAGTTGATGATGGGGCCCCGTCGTTCAACTAGTAACCAGGTTCTAGCCAATAAGAAGATGGTTTTGGCAATCGCAGAGGTTATGTGGGTACCACTCTCCTGTCTGCCCTTGTCATTCCCATTCTAGAGCTGGTTGAAGCACGGTCTGCTATCTTGTGGCTTCTATTTCTGCCTTGCTTACCGTGGAGTGCACTATACTTATCACTGTACATAGTGTACATATTGCTGTTCTAAATTGGTGAAGGATAATATAAGTCTAAACTTTTTCTGCTGTGTTTATTTTGCTCCCATTACACCCGGGATAACAGGCCATTTGGAATCCTGGGTTGTAAAAACCCCCATGCCCACAGGAAGGTCACATGTTTGTACCCCCATACCCACACGAAGGCCACATGTCTGTACCCCCATGCCCACAGGAAGGGCATGTGTCTGTACCCCTGTGGCATGTAAAGAGTATGTAACCTTTATTCGGCGCATGTACACACCCTCATTTACAGGCTATCTCCCCCAACCAGCGAACCAGGTTGCTAAGAGTTGATGATGGGGCCCCGTCGTTCAACTAGTAACCAGGTTCTAGCCAATAAGAAGATGGTTTTGGCAATCGCAGAGGTTATGTGGGTACCACTCTCCTGTCTGCCCTTGTCATTCCCATTCTAGAGCTGGTTGAAGCACGGTCTGCTATCTTGTGGCTTCTATTTCTGCCTTGCTTACCGTGGAGTGCACTATATTTATCACTGTACATAGTGTACATATTGCTGTTCTAAATTGGTGAAGGATAATATAAGTCTAAACTTTTTCTGCTGTGTTTATTTTGCTCCCATTACACCCGGGATAACAGGCCATTTGGAATCCTGGGTTGTAAAAACCCCCATGCCCACAGGAAGGTCACATGTTTGTACCCCCATACCCACACGAAGGCCACATGTCTGTACCCCCATGCCCACAGGAAGGGCATGTGTCTGTACCCCCATGCCCACAGGAAGGTCACATGTTTGTACCCCCATACCCACACGAAGGCCACATGTCTGTACCCCCATGCCCACAGGAAGGGCATGTGTCTGTACCCCCATGCCCACAGGAAGGTCACATGTTTGTACCCCCATACCCACAGGAAGGGCATGTGTCTGTACCGCCATGCCAACAGGAAATGCATGTGTCTGTACCCCTATACCCACAGGAAGGGCATATGTTTGTACCCCATACCTATAGGAAGGGCATGTGTCTGTACCCCCATGCCCACAGGAAGGGCATGTGTCTGTACCCCCATGCCCACAGAAAGAGCATATGTTTGTACCCCAATACCCACAGGAAGGGCATGTCTGTACCCCCATG
This sequence comes from Cherax quadricarinatus, assembly GCF_038502225.1. NCBI lineage: Eukaryota > Metazoa > Arthropoda > Malacostraca > Decapoda > Parastacidae > Cherax > Cherax quadricarinatus. The sequence continues at coordinate 101,741 of NW_027195225.1, forward strand.
CCCACAGGAAGGGCATATGATTGTACCCCATTCTCACAGGAAGGGCATGTGTCTGTACCCCCATGCCTACAGGAAGGACATGTGTCTGTACCCCATGCACACAGGAAGGGCATGTGTCTGTGCCCTCTTGCCCACAGGAAGGGCATGTGTCTGTACCCCATGCCCACAGGAAGGGCATGCATCTGTACCCCCATGCCCACAGGAAGGGCATGTGTCTGTACCCCTATGCCCACAGGAAAGGCATGTGTCTGTACCCTTTTGCCCACAGGAAGGGCATGTGTCTGTACCCCCATGCCCACAGGAAGGGCATATGTCTGTACCCCATGCCCACAGATAGGGCATGTGTCTGTACCCCCATGCCCAGAGGAAGGGCATGTGTCTGTACCCCCATGCTCACAGGAAGGGCATGTGTCTGTACCCCTATGCCTACCTGAAGGGTATGTGTCTGTACCCCAATGCTAACAATAAGGGCATGTGTGTGTGCCCCCATGCCTACAGGAAGGGTATGTGTGTACCCCCATGCCCACAGGAAGGGCATGTGTCTGTACCCCCATGCTTACAGGAAGGGTATGTGTCTGTACCTCCATGCCCACAGGAAGGGTATGTGTCTGTACCCCCATGCCCACAGGAAGGGCATGTGTCTGTACTCCCATGCCCTGAGGAAGGGTATGTGTCTGTACACCCGTGCCCACAGGAAGGGTATGTGTCTGTACTCCCATGCCCACAGGAAAGGCAAGTGTCTTACCTCCATACCCACAGGAAGGGCATGTGTCTGTACCCCCATGCCCACAGCAAGTGTATGTGTCTGTACCCCCATGCCTACAGGAAGTGTATTTGTCTGTACCCCCATGCCCACTTAAAGGGCATGTCTGTACCCCCATGCCCACAGGAAGGGCATGCCCCTACCCCCATGCCCACAAGAAAAGCATGTGTCTCTACCCCCATGCCTACAGGAAGGGCATGTGTCTCTACCCCTATGCCCACAGGAAAGGAATATGTCAGTACCCCATGCCCACAGAAAGGGTATGTGCGTGTACCCCATGCACACAGGAATGGCATGTGTGTGTACCTCCATGAATACAGGAAGGGCATGTGTCTGTAACCCCATGCACACAGGAAGGGCATGTGTCTGAACCCCCATTCCCACAGGAAGGGCATGTGTCTGTACCCCCCATGACCACAGAAAGGGCATGTGTCTGTACCCGCATGCCCACATGAAGGACGTGTTTGTACCCTCATGCATACAGGAAGGTCATGTGTCTGTACCCCATGCCCACAGGAAGTGTATGTGTACCCCATGCCCATAGGAGGGTCATGTGTCTATATCCAGATTCCCACAGGAAGGGCATGTGTCTGTTCCCCCATGCCACAGGAAGGTCATGTGCCTATACCCCAATGCCCACTTGAAGGGTATATGTCTGTACCCCAAGCACACAGGAAGGTCATGTGTCTGTACCCTTATGCCCTTGGGAAGGATATGTGTCTGTACCCCCATGCCTACAGGAAGGGTGTCTGTACCCCAATGCTCACAATAAGGGCATGTGTCTGTGCCCCCATGCCTACAGGAAGGGTATGTGTGTACCCCAATGCCCACAGGAAGGGCATGTGTCTGTAACCCCATGCTTCCAGGAAGGGTATGTGTCTGTACCCCCATGCCCACAGGAAGGGCATGTGTCTGTACGCCCATGCCCACAGAAAGGGCATGTTTTTACCCCAATACCCACAGGAAGGGCATGTCTGTACCCCCATGCCCACAGGAAGGGCATATGATTGTACCCCATACTCACAGGAAGGGCATGTGTCTGTACCCCCATGCATACAGGAAGGGCATGTGTGTACCCCATGCAAACAGGAAGGGCATGTGTCTGTGCCCTCTTGCCCAGAGGAAGGGCATGTGTCTGTACCCCAATGCCCACAGGAAGGGCTTGTGTCTGTACCCCATGCCAACAGGAAGGGAATGCATCTGTACCCCCATGCCCACAGGAAGGGCATGTGTCTACCCCCATGCCCACAGGAAAGTCATGTGTCTGTACCCCCTTGCCCACAGGAAGGGCATGTGTCTGTACCCCCATGCCCACAGGAAGGGCATATGTCTGTACCCCATGCCCACAGGTAGGGCATGTGTCTGTACCTTCATGTCCACAGGAAGGGCATGTGTCTGTACCCCCATGCTCACAGGAAATGCATGTGTCTGTACCCCCATCCCTGCCTGAAGGGTATGTGTCTGTACCCCAATGCTGACGATAAGGGCATGTGTCTGTGCCCTTATGCCTACAGGAAGGGTATGTGTGTACCCCCAGGCCCACAGGAAGGGCATGTGTCTGTACCTCCATGCCCACAGGAAGGGTATGTGTCTGTACCCCCATGCCCACAGGAAGGGCATGTGTCTGTACTCCCATGCCAGAGGAAGGGTATGTGTCTGTACACCCGTGCCCACAGGAAGGGTATGTGTCTGTACTCCCATGCCCACAGGAAGGGCAAGTGTCTTACCCCCATACCCACAGGAAGGGCATGTCTGTACCCCCATGCCCACAGCAAGTGTATGTGTCTGTACCCATATGCCTACAGGTAGTGTATGTGTCTGTACCCCCATGCCTACTTAAAGGGCATGTCTGTACCCCCATGCCCACAGGAAGGGCATGTCTCTAACCCCATGCCCACAAGAAGGGCATGTGTCTGTACCCCGATGCCTACAGGAAGGGCATGTGTCTGTACCCCTATGCCCACAGGAAAGGAATATGTCAGTACCCCATGCCCACAGAAAGGGTATGTGTGTGTACCCCATGCCCACAGGAATGGCATGTGTCTGTACCTCCATGAATACAGGAAGGGCATGTGTCTGTAACCCCATGCACACAGAAAGGGCATGTGTCTGAACCCCCATTCCCACAGGAAGGGCATGTGTCTGTTCCCCCATGCCACAGGAAGGTCATGTGCCTGTACAACCATGCGCACTTGAAGGGTATGTGTCTGTACACCAAGCACACAGGAAGGTCATGTGTCTGTACCCTTATGCCCTCGGGAAGTATGTGTCTGTACCCCCATGCCTACAGGAAGGGTATGTGTCTGTACCCCAATGCTCACAATAAGGGCATGTGTCTGTGCCCCCATGCCTACAGGAAGGGTATGTGTGTACCCCAATGCCCACAGGAAGGGCATGTGTCTGTAACCCCATGCTTACAGGAAGGGTATGTGTCTGTACCTCCATGCCAACAGGAAGGGCATGTGTCTCTACCCCCATGCCCACAGGAAGGGCATGTGTCTTTCCTCCCATGCCCACAGGAAGGGTATGTGTCTGTACACCCATGCCCACAGGAATGGTATGTGTCTACTCCCATGCCCACAGGAAGGGCAAGTGTCTGTACCCCCATACCAATAGGAAGGGCATGTGTCTGTACCCCCATGCCCACAGCAAGTGTATGTGTCTGTACCCCCATGCCTACAGGAAGTGTATGTGTCTGTACCCCCATGCCCACTTAAAGGGCATGTGTCTGTACCCCATGCCCACAGGAAGGGCATGTCTCTACCCCTATGCCCACAAGAAGGGCATGTGTCTGTACCCCCATGCCTACAGGAAGGGCATGTGTCTGTACCCCTATGCCCACAGGAAGGGTATGTGTCAGTACCTCATGCCCAGAGAAAGGGTATGTGTATGTACCCTGTGGCATGCAAAGAGTACGTAACCTTTATTCGGCGCATGTATACACCCTCATTTACAGGCTATCTCCCCCAACCAGTGAACCAGGTTGCTAAGAGTTGATGATGGGGCCCCGTCGTTCAACTAGTGACCAGGTTCTAGCCAATAAGAAGATGGTTTTGGCAATCGCAGAGGTTATGTGGGTACCACTCTCCTGTCTGCCCTTGTCATTCCCATTCTAGAGCTGGTTGAAGCACGGTCTGCTATCTTGTGGCTTCTATTTCTGCCTTGCTTACCGTGGAGTGCACTATATTTATCACTGTACATAGTGTACATATTGCTGTTCTAAATTGGTGAAGGATAATATAAGTCTAAACTTTTTCTACTGTGTTTATTTGCTCCCATTACACCCGGGGTAACAGGCCATTTGGAATCCTGGGTTGTAATATGGGTAGCCTGTCCGAGAGTTGAGCTGGACTTAGAGAAACGGTTGAGTTTAGGGTGAAGCTCGTAGCAGGAACATTGTGCAGCTTGCTGTCTGGCATTGCTTTACAAATTTTGCGTGTCAGTTGCTTTATGGTCAGCCTTGCTATTGTGTAATCGTTCAACAGCTCGCTACTAGCTTGTTCGGTGTGCTCGCTTCGCTACGGTCAATCTTCTAGAACAGTGTAGCTGTCTGGCATTGCTTTACAAATTTTGCGTGTCAGTTGTTACTAGCCTGTTCGGTGTGGAGAATTTTGCAGTCGGTTTTGGTTGTATGCATATTCTGCAATCGTACTGTGCATAGCTAAGCATGTTCTGCAAATTAACATGTTACGTTGGGGTATTCTGCAATCGTACTGTGCATAGCGAATAACTTATGCCACCTAGACGAGTCAGACGTCTGGTGTTGGCATGTACTTTGCATAACCTACCTAAATTGTCCCTACAGCGTTGTTGGCAAATTGCTCGTTCCATTGGCATTAAATACAAACGCACCCTCACAGCTGCGCAACTGCGTTCACTGATTGCTGACAAACTTATAGAAGAAGAGATGGCACATCAGACTCCTCCCTCTACGGGAGCTAGGGCAAAAACTACTATGTTCTCGCAGGAGGAAGATGATACACCTACGGAGCAAAATGGTCAGTATAGTGCAGGTGGGTTGTCTCAGGGTGAATCAGCGTCGTTGGCACTTGAGCTGGCAAAAATCAATCTTGAGCAAACTAGGGAACAGAGAGCATTCGCAAGGGAAGAATTTGATAGGGAAAGAGAGAGGAGGCAGTTTTCGCATTCTGTAAATGATTTTAGTTTACAAAAAGCAGTACAGTTTGTTCCCCGCTTCAATGAGGCCGAACCAGAGCAATTTTTCGAAAGCTTCGAAAATCAGGCTCGAGCCTTGAGGTGGCCGGAACAGCATTGGACATCGTTGGTTCATACAGCATTATCGGGTAAGGCACAGGAATACGTCAGTATTAAATGACGCTGAATTCTCTGATTATCAAGTAGTGAAGACCACAGTGTTGGGAGCATATACATGTATCCCAGCCAAATACCGCAAAAACATTTAAATTAAGCAGGCGGCAGCTTGGTCAATCCCTAGTGGACTTTGTGAGACAGCAAACCAAAGCTTTTACCAGCTGGTATAAAGCAAGTGGTGTCTCTACCTTTGAGGAGCTGGTGCAGCTTATTCTGATTGATAACCTGCTGGAGTCTGTGGGACCAGAGGTTCGAGTCTTTCTGCAGGATCGTGACTTAACCACTGCATTGGAGGCAGCCAGGTTGGCTGATACCTTCGAAACTAACCGCTCCTTGTCCGAGCGGTCCCGTCTCTCTTTTCAACAGCCTGGCATGAGCAGAGATCGTCAACCTTGGAGAATGAAGTGCCAGCTGGAGGGAGAACTTCTGCGTCAGCCAACTAAGTCACATGGTGAGCCACGCTTCTCAACATATGGTCCACCTGCGGAGAGGCAAACTACTCATGGTGCATCTCGACAACAGTATCCGGAGAGACACCAGCCAGAACGACACCATTTGCAACGTCAACAGGGAGTAAAGGGCAAGCCTGTCGTCTGCTTCAGGTGCAATAAAGTAGGTCACATCAGTCCCAACTGCCCCCATAAACCCCAACCCATTGGGAAAAT